>NW_021319178.1:24106235-24116381 GCF_001605985.2 Dendrobium catenatum
AAAAAGAACTCTGCCAAACTTATTAGCAATCAAAAGTATACCTGTCACCACCTCCTCTGAATCTTTAGCTTCTTGGGGTGTAATAACAAACACTCTAGCCTTCACAGGTTGATTGCCTTTAACATCTGATGCTTCTTCTTTAAGCTGAACTGGTGGTCTTCCTTGTACTTTTGACCTTCCTTGAAATTGAGTTTTTCCTGTCTGATTGCCTTCCAAATATCTCTTATGTTGTGTCTGTTCCTTATATCCCTGATATCCCTGTGGCCTGATATTGAGTCTTCTTTCTTTAGGGCAATCTACCTTGCGATGACCCATCTCATCGCATCTAAAACATCTTCCGGATCCCACCAAACACTGACCAAAATGTCGCTTCCCACACTGCTCACATAAAGGTTTTTCAAACTGACTTTGCTTTTGTTTATCATCAAACTTTGGCTTCATATTTTTGAATCGATCATCTCTTTCGAATATCTTCCTTTTGCCTATTGGTTGCTGCTCCAGACTATGCTTAGAAAAATTCAACTCATTTTCAATTCTCCTGGCTCTCTCCACTAAGACTGAGAATTCATTGATATCAAAAGGCGCCAATGTAATTCGTAGCTGATCCCTCAGGCCTCTCAAAAATCTGTGACACTTCTCCTCCTGGGTGCTGACATAGTGTGGCGCATATCGGGACAAAGATGCGAACTCAGCTTCGTATTGCATAACTGTCATAGACCCCTGAGTAAGATTGAAGAATTTGTCTTGCAGAGCCAGCCTGGCTGAAGGAGGAATAAACCAGTCTCTGAATGCCCTTACAAAATCATCCCAATGTATACTGGTGAGAGACATCTGTCTAAATTTTTCTCTATGTTGTGCTTGCCACCATCTTTCTGCTTCTCCTTCTAGCACAAATGTAGCCAATGGTATCTTTCTATTTTCAGGACATATCATACCATGTAGAATCTTTCCAATCTTTAACAACCAGCCATCAGCCACTGCTGGATCACCAGTACCCTTAAATGCTGGCGGTTTAAAAGTCTAAAATAATTTTAAATGTCAATCCACTTCACTGTAGCTTCAAATCTGGGTCCACTGCTGGTAGAAGATTTTTCCATAGCTGTCATTTTATCTACCACTTGTGAGATCAAAAGCACAACATCTTGAAGCTCTTTAGACTTATTTCCCTCATGCCTTCCTGTTTCTGTATCTGGCCTGGAAGACTGTCCAGTCATTCTTTCTGGCAACTCCTCCGACATATTTATCTGTATGCAAATAATTAATTCATATAATATATCAACTCATATTAATAAGCATTAATTAATTAAGCGTGTTATGTACATATGCTATTGTACTAAATGTCATGCATATTTCTATTAAAACTTGATTCAACCTATAGCTCTGTATATATCAGATTCATAATATTTCATCCTACCTCATGACATAAATCCAAATATGCTTCCATTTGATTTTAATTAGGCTCTGATACCAATTTCTGTCACACCCCAGTTTGGCTCACCCTCTACCACAAACTGAAGTATAACAGAGAAGGATTTCAACATATCAAACTCCTTTCTTAACAACAGGAAGCATGTAATATTACTTACTGAACATCAACATAATTAAAATAATTACAGAGCTCTACTAAAACTTTTGAACTTTACTTACATATCAAAAGGTTTATACAGCTATTATTCAGATCTCCTTGTACTCCAAAACATCTTTACATCAAGAATAGATGTTCACCTCTTTCTCGCCTAGTGCCCTATGGGCTCCTTTCCCTTACCTGCAGTACAACCACTGTTAATGAGCTATTGCCTAATGAAATACACTAATAATAGACAAGAATTAATAATAAACAAATAAGAAATGCTTAACAATGTTAACATATTGAAATGTCATATTGAGCCTGAAAGTGCATAACCATATTATTTATCTTACAAAAATTATTCCACATCTTTAAATAAGTTATATAATGGCTATAAGCTTTTGCACCTTTTCAACTTTCCAAATCAAGGTTGGGTCTAACTTTCCAACTTTTAGAATGGAAGCTGTTCTCTCATTCAGGGTTGAGTCAAATTTCTCAACTTCTACAATTAAGAGTGTAGGCTTACCTCATCAGGTCATTCGTCTTTCCTTGTGCGGGCCAATCCCCCATATATAACTTATTTCATCTTTTATATAGTCATCCTTTTTAGCCCTAATGACATATACTTTTGATGACATAGTTGCGCTTTAGCTGCCCTTTTGCTGCCCTTTAGTTGCACTTTAGTTGCACTTTAGTTGCGCTTTGGTTGCACTTTTGTTGCGTATTGGTTGTGCTTTTGTTGCGCTTTAGTTGCACTTTGGTTGCACTTTGGTTGCGCTTTGGTTGCACTTTTTGCTCATTCATTAGTTTTTGAATATATACCCTTTTATGCTTATGAAATCATTAATATCGCTAAAGATTACCCTTTACATAACAATTTCATACATATACAACCATATTCATACAAAATAACCAAAATAAACTAGAATACATGTGATCATAAACATAATCAAGAAGAAGTGCAATAAGAAAACATTTACTAATTCTTATAATCTTGTTTAGGTATCTCACCTCGTTCTCTAGGGAAGTCGGGTCAGTTCGTTCTCCTAAAGTACCCTTGCCTCCTTTCCTTTTATATACAATCTAAATCATGATTGATGACATTCAAATTTACATTCAAATAATATTATAATAATTTATATGAAAATCTTATAAGTTTACCTCAAAGAAGTTTTTCTTCAATCACACCAATGTGACCTCTCTTCTCCTAAGTCTCCTTTCTTCACTTTCCCTCCCAGTTACACCAACTTAGCCTGCATCAGTTTCCACCACTCTTCTGCACAACCAGCTTCAGCATTTTATTGAATTCCAACAACTAGATTTCAGAAATTTATTATCTGAAATCCTCCTTCAAAGCATCTCACAGCAGCAGCCTCAACAAGTGCCTCCCGCTACTCAGCTTGAAGCTGGCTTCCGATGTCCAAGGAGGGACGGGTGGGGAAAAGAAGCTAATGTCTCCACATAATAAATCACATTATAATAACCCTTCTAATTTCACTAAACCTTCTCAGTCATTCTCAGCCCTAGGATTTCCATCAGCTTCATGCATATCAGTTTAAGTGGAATTGCTACAGTAATTGAGTGGAATTGCTACAGTTATTGAAGTACATGCTATTAAATAATTCCCTAATACTTAGCCTTTAATCTAGCTGTCATTTAAACCATAAACTATAACTAAATACAATCAATTAAATAATTAATTTCATAATTTAAAAAAAAAATGCTTGGAATTCAACTAAACTGTATATAATAATAAGCTCACATTTAGAGGAAGTTGATGCTTACATTATTTTAAATATATTTGAGAGCCTTATAACTTATGAGTAAAAAAAATTTTTTATGAAAAAAATTGATGTAATCTTTTTTACCATTATTATTCTATCAAGGCATCCTAGATGTATTATGTTCTAACTTTCTAATGGAGGGAAGATTGAATATGAGGCAAGGGAATTTTTCCCTCTTCGAACATATGGGACAAGGCTATCTTACTTTAATTCTTAACAATAACATATAAAGGCTTATTGTTTGGATGTGAAATCTTATTTCTTGTCGATACCATGTGAGAGATATATTACTTATTTTTGATTGGTTGTGCCTAGTTCTAAGCATAGTATGATGTTTCTTATTAAACGACTCTCATTCATCTTGATGCATATAAAATAAAATGAATCTATGAATAAGAGAAGCGACTTTGTACTTGTGCTTTTGATAGCTAGATTCTAAAGAATATATAGATGTGTCTTATCCTTGATTATTAGTGTGCCTTAGACATGCTTGACAACGTGCTAAGGATTTGCTTGCCATCATGCTTTGGCCGTACCAGCCAGCGTGCCCAGGCCTTGCCTGCTAGTGTGCCCAGGCCTTACCTACATGTGTGCCCAAGCCCATTCAAATGTACTCATAAGTACTCAATGTAAGACTTTTAGGCATCACGATAGCAAAATGGGTACATATGGGTATATGTACAAGTAAAAATGTATTTTTTGTAGAAAAGAATTAAGCTTTTTAGCAATTGTTTAACTAATAGAACATTCTAGACAAAGTAGGCCCTGCCTGTCTATTAAACGGGAGCCCAAACATGATACGAAGTCATTTTTCTATCAACAAACTTACAGGACATTGCTATTTTGTTATAATTCTTAATGAGAGAACATAAAGAATTATTATTTTGATCTGAAACATTTGTTTCTTATAAACACCATGTGAGAAATCTAACACATGCCTTTGATGGGTTGTGCCAAGTTCTTAAAACAATATGTTGCTTCATATTAGATGGCTTATTCATCTTGATTCACACACGATAAAATGTATCCATGATTAAATGAACCAACATGTTGCTTTTTCCTTTTATTGTTGGTTGTTCAAGAATAATTAGATGTGCCAAGTTACACATCTAAATTATGCCTCAAAGACAGCATGTTCTTGGCCCTGTGCCTTAGCCCTACTTGCAAACATCAAGAGACCTTAGTTGTCCAAATGACTAGGCCCTACTTGCTAGTGTGTCAAGCCCTAGATGCTAGTAAGGCCAAGCCTTGCTTGCTAGTTATCTAAGCAGTGCCAACTAGGTAGCCTATACCCTCTACCATCCAGCATGCTTAGGCCTTGCCTACTAGTGTGCCTATGTCATGGTTACTAACGTGATCAGATCCTACATACCAGTGTGCCTAGGACTTGATTCCTGGTGTGCCAAGGCCTAGGCTGCAAGCATGCCCATGCCATGCCTGCCAGTATCCGTAGGTCCTACCTACCAGGATGTCCAGGACATGGCATATTGCTTAAGCTTTAGCTGAGAGCATGCTGATGCTCTACATACCTGGTTGCCAAGGCTATACCTGCCACCATGCCTAGGACTTGCCTGGTAGTGGCTCAAACATTGCCAGCCAGTAAGCCAATCCATGCCAGTTAAGTTTCCAAAGCCTAGCCTACTAGCATGACAATGACCTGGCTGCCAGTATGACATAGCCCTGCCTGCCAGCATACCTAGGAACTTGCTACCAACATGCCCATACCCTGGCTGCTAGCATACCTAGGACATCTCTGCCAGGTCTCCAAGGCCCTAGGTGTTAGTGTGCCTAGTGCATATACCTACCAATATCCACTAGAAAATGTACTTATAAGTACACCATTTAAGATTTTTAGGTTTCAAGATGGCATGCTGGGAATTAGTGGGGTTATATACTAGAAAAAAATATGGTTTTTATGGAAAAAAATATAAGCGTTTTGGCCATTTTTGAACTACCAAGATATTCTTGATGTACTATGTCTTGTCTAACTAACAAAGTGAAGCTTGAATATGATGGAGAGGCAATTTTGTCTCATCGGACATATAAGAAATATCTATTATGCTATAATTCTTTACAAGAGCATATAAAGGCCTGTTCTTTGGATGTGAAATCTAATTTTTCATCAACACCATGCGAGAGACATAACACTAACCTTTAATTGGTTGTATCTAGTTCCTAGCTTGAATATGATGGAGAGGCAATTTTGCCTCATCGGACATATTTAGCATCTAAAGTACGTTGCTTCATATTAGATGACCCATCTACATCTTGATTCATATAAAATAAAAAGAATCTGTGAATAAGTGAAGTGACTTGTTGCTTGTGCCTTCTATTATTAGATTCTAAAGAACATTTAGATGTTCCTTATCCTTTCTTGTTAGTGTGCCTTAATCATGCTTGTTAGCATGCCAAGGAATTGCATGCCATCGTGCTTAGGCCTTGCTAGCTAGCATGCCAAGGCCCTACCTGCCAGTTTGCCCAAGCCCATTCAAATATACTCATAAGTAATCAATTTATGACTTTTGGGCTAAATCATAATATGTTGGGTACACATGAGTGCATGTACAAGTAAAAATGTACTTTTTGTGAAAAACAAATTAAGCCTTTTGGCCATTTTGGAAGTACCAGAGTATTCTGGATGAAATTGGTCCTACCTATCTATTATAGGGGAGTGAAAACATAACACAGAGTCATCTTTCTATCAACAAACTAGCAAGACATTGCTACTTTCTATAATTCTTAATAAGAGGAAATAACGGCTTGTTGTTTTTGTCTTAAACATTTATTTCGTATCAACACCATGCTAGAGTTTTAACACTTACCAATAATGGGTTGTGCCTAGTTCTCAGAAAAATATGATCCGTCATATTAGATGGCTTATGCATCTTAATGCACACAAGATAAAATGTATCCATAAATAAATATAGCGACATGTTGCTTGTACCTTTTATTGTTAGTTTCAAAAGAATAATTAAATGTGCCATGTTACACTTCATAGTTGTGCCTCATAGCGAGCTTTTTGTTGTCCATATGTGCAACTGCTAGTGTGACTCTTCCCTGCTTGTGATTATGCAAAGGCCAGCTTGCTAGGTTGACAAGTCCTTGGTGGCTAGTGTGTGAAGGATTTTCTTACTCAAGCCTTGCATGCAAATTATTCAGGTACTGCTCGCCAGGTAGCACAGGATCTTTGCTTGCCAAAATGGCAAGGCACTGTCTAACAGTGTGACGGTGCCCTTGTTATCAGTGTGTCTTTGCCTTGCCTGCAAGCTTTGTCACGGCCTTGCTTGCTAGTGTTCCCATGCCATGGTTTCCAACGTGCCTATGCCCTAATTGCCATCATGCCTAGGCCTAGAGCATGCATGCCAAAGTCTCCTTACAAATATACTTATAGTACTCAATTTAAGATGTTTGGGCTTCAAGATGGCATGTGTGTCTAAATTGTATTTTCATGCACATTGGATGGAATGTTCTTGTGATGAAATGAAGCAACCCTATGCTCGTCCCTTCGGTTGTTGGATGCAAAAGATTTAATAAATGTGCCAAGTTGCATGGCATCATTGGAATTATTGGAGTATATACTCAATATGTTACTTGGCATTTTACATCTTACATGGATGTTCAACTTGCCAAAACTTAACAACTATACGTGGCTTGTGGGTGCTCACAGTCCACATCATTACCTTGACCCTTTTATTTTCTTGTTATCGGAGTTGGCCTACTCTTCGATATTGGCAAGGTGGATAACGTTGCTGGTATCCAAATACATAAGAGGGAGCTGTGGTATCCTGATCCAAATTAGCGAATAAAGGCCTCAGAGGGAATTAGATGAGGAATTGGGTGACCATTTATCCTTCCTAATGATATTACCTGCCATGATACATGCCCTACTCATAAATACTGTATCCCTAGCTTCCATACTTTGGATGATGCAAATAAAGGAGTTTGGAGCTGTAGTGATAACATGGAACTTACAAAAGGGATACAATTGATGCTTGAGTTCACTAAATAGATAGAGAAAGGACACTCTTCTACCGATAAGCTTGTCTACAAGAGCCTTCCAAGTTTTGTAATGTTCTTATGGATGGCTTCCACCTCCGGTTCCATAGAGATTCCAACATTGACAAGGAAAGTCTCCTCTCTCATCTTATCAAAAGAGACATATTATACTTTACTCCAAGCAAAGGGGGCACTAGGTGGTGCTCTAGATGATAAAGAAGGAGCATGTGCGGGCTAGTCTTGAAGGCTAGCAGAAATATGGGCCTTGGTGGCGTACCCACAAACACCTACTAGGCAAGATGTTCTAGCAAAAAGTTGAGTAGTTGAGGTTTTATGAGGAGATTCACACCAACGTCAAGGACAATCCTTCTGCAATAAAGCCCCATTAGATCCATAAATCAAACCAGCAACCTTCCCAACATTGGGATTTAAATCCCTACACAAGACGGGAGAATTTTGTAATCTTTAGCCAAGCTTTTACCTGAGTCCTATATAGCGTGTGCCTGATTGGTCTTCTCAAGCAGCACAAGTTACTGGATGGACATAGGAGGTATTGTTGCTTGTTGCTTATCCTCCACATTAGTATTGGTGTCGAAAGCACCACCCGACTCCTCTTTCTCATCTTCCAAGCTTGCTTCACTACCAATCCTAAATAATAAGTCGATAGGCTTTGAGCAACTTTGAGGAAAGGTAGACATTTGAAAAGGGGCATGCACATTTGAGCTTGAGGACTGCATGCCCACTTAATTTCCATTCGAGCTGGGAAAAGAAAGCTCACCCAGCCATGTGTCTTGTTTGCTATCCTCCTTCCTGGCCTATCGAATGATAGTATGTGCTGGAACAATAACACTACTCCAAGAGTCGTTGGGTGCTGCATTCCAAATCATAGCTATAGGTTGGGAGGAGTTCCTCTGCCAAGCCACCGGAGCAAGTTGAGTCACCTCCGCCTGATCAACGGGGTCAAACACCTTTGAAGAATTGCCATGTTTTTTGTCTTTCCTACTTCCTCTTCCATCGTTGTGAGGAATTTAACTAGGTCCACCCCCTCTTGCCATCCTAAAGCTTCTATCAATAAACCAATCTAGAGAGAGAAAAAAAGGTGGAAAATGAAAGTTCCTTCAAAGTTTTTCGGTTCCTTGAAATATATGCATTTTGCAATAATCAAAAGAGAAAATTACCAAAGGAGGGTACCGAAATGCACTAAGAATGAAAATGCAAAGCCATATCCTCGTTTAGGATATCAAAAAATTCTTGAGGAATGGTATGCGTATCCCTATCCATAAAATCCCAAACAAAATTACAAAAAATTGCCCTTTGGGCGTAAAGTGGGCAACAGCTTTATCCTCTTATGGCATATTTTTGAACAACACCTTGTGGAATATATGGAACCAATTAAAATTCACCAAGTTGTGGCTGGGTGGCCCTTTTCTTTTTCTCAACATACTTATGAAAGAAGTTGATGACATTGAGGATTTCCCCCTCAATGTTAATTCTGATAGATTTAAAACTTCAATCCTGAAGAGCCATGTTTATCCTTGAAAGTTGCATTTGCATTGATTAAAACGAAAGTACAAAAGTATGGATCCTATGCCTTCCCAAAACAAAAAAGCAAAAGGTGGGAAGGGCTAATCTAGTAAAGCAAAATTCCATACAAGTATAACATATGAAATTAAAAGCAAGGAAAAAATAAGGACAAGCCCCTTTGATTTGCAAGGAGGCCCACCCCGATTACATGCCCTCGAGGATCCAGTAGTGCTTAAAGAACAACTCCACAGGGAGGAGATACCTAAGTAAGGGGTCAACACGCCCGAAGGAAGAGAGATATCCCATTGCTCAGACAGTCAGATAAGCACTACCTTCACCCTAAGGCATGAATAAGGGTAAGGCATCATTGTTCCTTAAAGGGGACAAAGTCCCCGCCAGTGTCATCTTGCAAGTACTTTCTCCTCTTCCTGGGTAGGGTGGCAACAAAGAGCCATGTTTATCCGGAGAATAGCTTGAAACCCCACTTGAGTACTGTCTTAGTGTTCAACCCCCAAGCCCAAATTCCCTCACCTGGATGCCCTTAGTAGTATTTGGCCCACCCCTTCATCCTTTTTCTTACATCTCTTGATTCTAGAATGGAGCTCCAAAAGTGAGCTAAAAAAGGGCAAGGGAATTCCCCACATAGAAAGGACACCAAAATTCTCCTTAATAAGTGGCGCCACGAAGTCACATGGTCAAGATCTTCCACCTCAGAACACCCCCAAGGCCAGACAGTATCAGTTTGAAGCCTCCTCAATAACATCCAGTCATTCGTAGGAACAATATTCTTATACACCCGCCACCAAAACATCTTCTCTCTTAGGTGGAGCCTTAGCTAATAGACCTAGTCTACTGGGTGTTGGTCTGTAAGTAGAACATGGCTATATGCCATGGCCATAATAGTAAAATCTAGGGGATGATTATTGAGCTCAGTATAACCCAGCCAATGAATCGTGTCGATTTCCCCAAGCCAACATCTTGAACTTGGCCTTCTATAGGAACTTACTTAAATTAGTAGAGGTAGCATTCCCCATCTTCAAGGAAATCCCTAAATATTTTGGTTCCTCAACCTGGCATAACTTAAATAGAATAGACCATCTAGCTTCTTCCAATAGGGGGTGCTCTTGCCAAAGAGGATAGCAGATTTACCATATTTAAGACCCTGATAAATCACAATACAATTGGAGAAGGAAGAGGATATTCTTGAGTTTGGCAATGGAAGCTCATCCAAAAATTAACACATCAAAAGCATAGAGAAGGTGGGAGAGCAAGCGC
>NW_021319178.1:24116412-24125714 GCF_001605985.2 Dendrobium catenatum
CCCCCCCATGGGGTAATGAAGATGCCGAGGTTCGTTTCCCGTTGCTAAAGGCCAAAAAGTGAAGTTTTGAGTAGAGAACGAATAGGTAGGGGAGAAGGGGCATCCCTAGCTGAACCCGCATTTTGTTTTGTTTCAATCTGTCCTTTGCCCATTTAAAATAATGGAGCTGGGGATGTTCAATGCACCGCATAATTTTATTACAAAATTGATTAGGAAATCATATCAACCAAAGGGTTGTTTTAAATGGATGTATGTAGCTCATCTTATCGTTCTCCTACTCCTTGTGGACTTAGGGCCATAAGGCCTTCAACCAAAGTAGAGGTCTTGAACTTCTTATTTGTTTCAAGGCCCAGAATGCATTGGCTAGAAATAGATCAGTGTAGGAAAAAAGTTGCCTATTTCTCCGAAACAATCTTTGGGAGGATCACCATAAAAGTTTAACTAAGATTTTAGCGATCACTTTATAAATGGTTTGGCAAAAGCTGATGGGACAAAGATTGGAAGTCGAGATGGAGTTCTCAACCTTAGGCTTTAGGACCACAAGAGTATCCTTCCATTTCTCATGCATTATGGTTGTCATGAAGAACTCAGTGCACGTAGCCATGACCTGCTTCCCCATAATGGGCCAAAAGGCTTTACAAAATGAAGTCATGATCCCGTACAACCCTTGGGCCCCAATGCAAAGCATAGAATAGACCCTTTTATTGGCATCCTCAATCAAAACCTCCTCTTCTAATAAGGTGGAGAACCTTCTAATAGAATCCCTTTTGGCATCCTTGATGTGCTAGTCTTCACTAGAAATGGGCATCCCCCTCCACTTCTGAGCGAAGAAATTGAATAGAATATCCATATTAGCAACATTTTCCTTGATGGTTTACCCATCATACTGTTTCATTTCCTTATTTATGTTACTCCACCTCCTAGCATAAGCCACCGAATGTACCAAAAGTGTGTTAGCATCCCCCTTCAAAAACCATCTTACTTTAGCCAACTCTCTCCACCAAGTCATTTGTCTGTTGAGCATACCATTAAGAAGTTTGACCTTATAAAGGAGTTCAACCTTTTGGTTAGGATAGAGTCCATCCATAAAACACTAAACATGCTGGTGACTGATAAACTCCTCCTCTAAGAAACATTTGGAGTTATTGAGTTCCTTGATCTTATGTTGACTCTAGAAGAAGAGGGCTTGAAGAGCTTTCTAACTTTTGTTTTTATGAATATCCGCCTCACTACCCATCATGGCCCGGTTCCATTTGTCACTAACAAACATTACAGCCATAGGATAGGATAGCCACATGTCTTTAAACTTGATCTAGTTTAAGAAGGACTTTTTTTGTTGGGGCTCTACAAGCAAAGTAAAGGGTAATGATCTAAAGCAAACAGTAAAAGGTGCCTAACTTCAAAGTCCTGACAACTATCTAACAAAAAGGAGTTCACCAAGAAACGGTTGATTCTACCACAAATTTTGCTCCTCGTCTCATTATTATTGCTCAAAGTAAATTTTGGGCCAACGAACCTATGGTCAACTAAGTAATTGAGCAACATGAACTCCTTCATCTCAATAGCTACATTAGAATAGTGAATCCCTCTTCCCCCTTCTTCTTTTCCTATGATAAGATGTAGTTAAAATCCCCAAAAACATTGATGTGGCTATTAGAATCATAGAAGCCCTTGATGTTATTCCAAAGTTTCCTTCTAGAGTGATTGTTCTTGTCAACATAGACAAAAGCCGTTGTCTAGGAAGGAAGACCCCCGAATTGCACCCAACCAACCAGGCACTACTTAGAGGATAGTAGGAGATTAAACTCGACCAGGTCCTTATACCAAAGGACTAGAATCCCGCCATACTTGCAAGCCAAAGCCTGTAAATGAAATTTTCAACAGCATTCGGTGAGCTAATCCACATCCTTCCAGATGATCTGTTCCATTTTCTTTTCTAGTAACCCAATTAAACTTGTTTCTAATATGTTTTTAGAGAACATAATTTTGATGATAGCAAATACTTCTATTTCTCTATAACTACCTTGCCTACTAACATTTTAGGTCCACAAGATCAAACGATAATTTGAACCAACTCAAGATTGGGTAGACTAGGTCTGTGCCAATTTGTAAATCTTTTACCTTTTCTTAAGTCAATTGTAAACGATGTGGTTCCTGGTGCTAATTAACCTTGCTGACACACACTTTGAAATTTTTTTGACTATTTCTAAAGTTTTCTATTTTTACTCACATCATCTGGGACGATCCTAAAATCATCCTGGATGATCAGTTAAAAATAGAAACACTAATTAGGGCATCCTAGTTAAGAAAGCCATTATTAAGCACATCATTCTGGACGATGTTATCATCATCCTGGACGACAGGCTCAAATCATAAAGAATTAGCCATAAGATCTATTTAGGTAGCTTTTATTTTTGTACATCATCCTGGATGATGCAACATAATTATGCCCAAATTAATATGGTAATTAAGTAAAGTAATTATGGTTTTATTGCTCGATCAGATCATTCTGGACAATCATAGGATCGTCCGAGATGATCAGTTCAAAAACCTTAGTTGTTCCTGGAAGATCAAACATTGGCCAGCTTCTATTCAGACCAATGCTCTAGACGATATGCACTAAATAAACAAATCATCTGAGACGATCGCGAGATTGGCCTGGATGATCAAGTTATTTTTACTCCATCCAGACTTCTATTCAGGGTGATGTTCTGGACAATTTTTATTGATTTGTACTAATCATACCAGACAATATCCTATCATCCCGGATGATATGAATAAAAACCTTCTAATTGTCCAAAATCATCCTAGCTGATTAAGCTTAATTTGTACTGATCGTATAGGATGATATTTATATCGTCCTAGATGATAAAGTCAGTTTGTTGCAATTAAGAGCTATTCCAAAGCTCTTCATTATAAGTTCTCTTGTTTCACCCAAGAGGGTATCTTTTGATGTTGTCTTGACCTGAGAAACCCTATAGGAGAGAGAGAGAGAAAAGGAAGGAAAGAAGATTGTTTGAGGGGTAGTTTGTGATGAGTTTTACAAAGGTTGCTCCAAGAAAAAACCTAAGTCATCTTCTCCCATCATCGTCCCTTGTCCTTGGAGGTTAGAGAGAGGTCTACTTAAGCATTCGATCAAGATTCTCTGCCCACTTCAGGAGGAAGTAAAAGGAGTTGGGTTCTCTGCCTCACCGGTGTCTGTGGTAAGGAGGTTTTGTAAAGGCTTCTCCACCTTGCTATGGAAGCAAAAAGATAGTCACTGAGTTTAATGCAATAATCAGAGGGCGCCTCTAGAGAATGGACGTAGGTCGAGTTGACCAAACCACTATAAATTTCTGTGTTCATTATTACTACTTTTTTTGCATTTAATTTACACTTTAATTTTCATTGTGGTGAATTTTTGTTTAAGTTTTATTTTGATTGAAAGGTTTTTTAAAATACCAATTCACCCTCATCCTCCTCCCCATTCTTGGTTAGCATTGGGCTAGTTCATAAGGGCTTAGCATCCCTAACAAACTTTTAAAACCAATATCATGATCGCCAATGAGTTGGCGAACGTAATTGCCCTCTTCCTTCTTACACTCCATCCTAAAATTCAAGCTTAGGAAGCAAGTCATTAATATAATATATGGGATACATCCTTACCGATAGTATGCACCTCAGTAGAATTATTGTCTTCATTAATAAGGTTCAACGTAAAGGCCTCTACCGACCCAGCCTTCCACCTATGCTAGAATGTATTGGGGGTCTACCAATAATCTAGGAAACGAGGGCTTTCTCCAATTAGCAAAAGTTTTCCATGACCGCACTAATGATCGGTTCGATAGAGATTCCATCCTTACCCAAGAAGCTCTCCTTAGCTTTTCAAATGGGATATGTTGGAGCTTATTTCGACAAAATTCCCCACAAAAAATGCCTCCACTAGGCTGAGAGTAATATATGGGAGCTAGTTTATATTGAGAAGGGGCTGCAGCTGCAATTGGGGCATTACCATAAGCACCTCATGGGCATGCGCATATAATAGTATTAGCTCTGCATATAATAGTAATAGGAGAGCTAGAGAAACCTTGGGGAGGCAAACACCTATATCTAGAGTAGCCTTCACCGATCATAGCATCACACACCTTGTATTTCCCATCAACAACAGCCATGGGCTGACCCTCCACATCCACACATGGGATGGTAGGTTGTTCTTTACAAACATGGATAGGTAACTCAGGGCTAGGAACGGAGATGACACAGGATGGATAAAAACATTTGGAAGTTCCTTTGGAGGTGTTCAAGCATTCATCTTTGGAGGAGTTATCTAATTAAAGCTTTTTTTTGGGTGGCCCAATCATCTCGTGCATGTCTCAAGGCTAGACATTCATCTATAACTCATGTAAACGGTTAAAATCTACCTCCCCCATGTCAGCTTGAGTGTCCACCTAGTCTCCAAAATTGTCCATATCCACATTAAAGTTTGATTTGATTTTCTTATACCCCATCTCATTGTTTGAGCTGCCAGCACTAGGTGAGATGAATCCATACAAAGGTTGGTCAAGTTGCACCTAATGCAATGGTTGAAGCCTTGTATGAGTGGCGAGCTCTGGAGTGACCACTTGGTGAGGTGAGTCGTTATGCCGTAAGTGAACTTCCTACTTGGGGGACTAAAGGCAGTAGACAACACATCTAAAGACAAAGTGCTCGTAGAAAAGGAGCTAGATGGTGCTTGCTAGCTATACCTCCTATCCGAGCTGATATCTTTCCCCTACACAAAATAAAGGAGAGTCTAACAGCTATCTATGATGTCACTCCAAGAATTACACGTCCCAGCCTTATGTGTGGTCACTACTATGTTGGAAGGAGCCTTGCAATTTTGAAAGGGAGTGGCTATCACCGTACCTTTATCATAGGAGAGAACCATCTAAAAGTTCCCCCTTTTGCTCTCCCTTCGTACCACCACCACTCGAAGGAGATGACCTAGGGCCACCCCCTCTTGCCATCCAAACCCTCTCTCTCTAAAACTCTCTAGTTAGAGAATGAGATGGAAACCAATGAAAAACTCCCCAAAAGTTTATGGATTCCTTAAAATTTTGCATATTCAACTATAAGCTATTACATGATGTAAAAACACAGCCAAAATTGCCAAAAGAAACTAAACGTGAGAGAAGTAAATATCTTCCTCAAGAATTGATTCAAATTTTTGAGGAAAATAAGAAAAATCTCAATCTATAACTCTCTAAAGGAAAGTCCCCATGATGGCCATTTTAGTACAAAAAAGGGTAGCCTTATTCTGTCTCATTTATATATGCATAAAGTGTATCATGTGGAAAACTTGTAACCAATCAAAAGCATAACTATGATGTGGCCGAGCCTTCCAGCTCTCACGCTTATTAAATTTATATATAAATTCAATAATGGCAGCATTATCTCCCTCTATAATAATCCCCTTTGCCACTAGCATCCAGTTCTCTAAAAAGAACATGATTGGTTCCGTAGCATTTAATTATACCATATTGCTGTCATAATGGAGAAAGTCCCAACGAGCTGCAACAATTGGCTAACCCAAACCATTACAAATAATAATTCCAACCCAGCTACATTATTCGACAACAAAGCTCCTTCCATATTAATTTTCAGCCAGTTAGGAGGGGGGGACACCATGAAGATTGTGAGAACAACCCAACAGGTTAAATAGTATCCTAGCGATCTGAGTATCCACCAACATGTTCATATTTTATTGCCTCCATAATGTGCATCTACATTACCTTTATAGTTTTCACCATCCTTCCTTGCTTCTTAGCATTCCTATTACGTAAACATTGGTAGGTGGCATAATAATACACCACAGCCCATGTATTATTATAACCACTACGACATTTAAACTTTATTTTGAGCTCTATCAAACTTCTGAACTAATGAGTAGGAGACCCACACATACTCAACACATCATGTGTAGCATAAAGCTATTTGCAGTTGGTAGTGACGTGATCAATATCCTCCACCTCTTGACAACTCATAGAACATTGAACTTTGTCTTTAAGACTGCGAGAGCTGAGCCACCAATTTGTGGGTATAATTCCTTGATAGATCTTCCACCAAAAAGAATTTTCCTAAGGGTAAAGCTTTAACATGTATATATCAATAATTTGGTGCTCCTCTGAGTCAAATAATCTATTATAAGTGATAGCCATAATAGTTGAGCCCAACGATATATTTACTAATTTCATCATGTCATCATGTTCCCCACTATGAATGGTGATGAAGCAGATCTTCTCAACCAAGTCCTCACCAAAACTTCCCATAAGATTTTGCATGTCCCAACACCCTTCCTCTGAAATGAATTCTGCCAGCTTGATGTTCTCCAGCCATTCCACATTTCAAAATATTGGCCAATCAGCTAAGGCACGATCCCAAGTCCATACTTGATCTAAAACATCGACAAACTTGCCATCACTTATTTTCCACAAAATACAACTTGATATGATGTTAGCCCCTTCATAAATTATTTTCCAACTTCTTGAGTCCCCACTTCGCCCTACCTGATTCCAAGGATAATACCCATACTTGTCCTTCAAACATTTGTGGAAATGAGTATTTGGTTTGGATATTAAATCCTAAGTAATCCTTGATCTAACAGGACCAATCCACTTTGAAGAAGTATGAAAGGAGTGTTGGGTTTTATAGGCAGGATCTAGAAGATTGTTTGTGATGGAGAAATTATGGGGGGTAATAGATTGTAATGGTGAAATATCATTGAAAGACAAAGTGGTAAAATGTGAAGAAGACAAAAAATATGTATATTGATTAAAGGTGGCTTGCGGGCAGTAAAGGGGTAGAAATTAGAGTTTTTAGGATGGAAAAATCAGCCCTAAATCACAAGATTGTGTTTGAATGGAAAGGTAAGAGAATGGGAAATATTCAAGGGTTAGGAAGGAAGTGAATGAGAGGAGTGTTGGGTTTAACTTAGATGCCTAGATGCCTTGGCTACAAACTTTCCCCCATGCAATATAATGCAGACCTCTAGTATGTGCATCTTTTTCCCATAAAATGCTACTATATATCTTTTCTACCTCCTACAGAATATCTTTAGGAAGAATCGAATATGTCATAATATACATAATCAAAGGAATAAGAGAGGAGTTAATCAATGTAATACCCCCAGCTAAAGACAAATATCTTTTTCCCTATGCCATGATAGAAGCACATATATTCTCTAATAGGGCAGTGAAGTCTCCTTTGTTCAATCTTCTTAAGGCTAGTTTGATCTTCAAGTAATCTATCTTCTCAACTCTCCTGAATCCCAGCATCCTGGTAAGCCTATTTTCATCCATATAGGGGCGTTTTGGGTTCCTTTAAAATTTTAGTTACATTAAGTAACTATAAAGGAAAAGGTACAAAAAAAAAAAAACTATAGGATATGCCCTACAATTATCATCCCTTAACATAGATAAAAAAATTAAGGGAATCTCACTATTGTGTACATAATGCAAATAAAACTACCAAAAAGTGCAAAATGGGAATAATAATATGCTGGAAGATTGCTCTCCCTATGGTCAATCCCCTCATGGTTACTAAAAAACGAAATGCTTGAAGTTCATTAAGAAGGAAAGGTCAATCCCCTCATGGTTATAGTGGATCTTGTTATGACGATCAGCAAATTCCTACAACCACTTGATCACACTAAAGAAATCTCCTTCAATAAATATACCTTATAATTCAAACAACCAATCTTGCAAATTACCTTTGATAGCAGCAGCTGCCAGTATTTTTTTGTGGGTAGCATCCCAGTTTAGAAAATTCTTCCAACTGGTAAGGATGAGCTCCCCATCATTATTATGAATCACAATTCCAAGTCCAGCCAGTCCAGAAGGTTGTAGCAAAGCATCAAAGTTGAATTTTATCCGGACGGGAGGGGGGAGCACCATAGCTTATGGATAGATAGGCTGGATGGATGGTTGATGCACCATGGATCCATGATAAGCATGAAATAAGGCATTGGCATTGGACCAAGGGCTGTGGTAGCAAGGATCATGGGGGAACCATGCAATCTTTAGTGCTTTATAGCATTCCTTGCTCTCCATAATTGGAAGACTGCATAATATGCCCCAAGGCTAAAATATTTTTGGTAATAATACACATCTCACAAAGCAATTCTGCGAGGGATTGAACAGTTGGGAGGCACATACCCCACTTCCCAAGGGTGTTCAATATTTATTGAAGCTTATCATAGTTATAGTGTAGTGGGTTACTATGTCTTCATGAGGACAACCCTACGGGCAATGTCGGGAGTCCACCAAGTTCCACTAGTATAGCCAACAATATTTTGGGATTGACTCAAGGAGATGCCACCAAAAGATGCTTTCTCTGGGGTGTAGTTTAAAGATGCGAAACCACCCAAATTCATACTTTCGGAGTTTGGAACAGGTTTGGTACTCCATAGCAATGATTATCAAATTAGCTTAAGAGTTGATCAATTCTTGGCAGTCCACCCCCTCATTTTGGTTGATGTTTATTGTTGCAATGTGTTGAGCCAAGTGCTCGCCAAAGCACCTACTCTGCTTGACACAATCCCACCTCCATAAATTATCTTGGAATATACTAATAGTAGAGTTCTCCATATTTTTCAATTAAAATTATGTTGGCCTTTTTCTCAGTCGATGGACCAAAAACCAGGTATCTTACATAGTATTAATACTCCTCCCATCACCAATTCACCATCTTAAAAGGGGATAGAGGGCTTTCACCCCTTCCTACATGACCATCCACAAAATTGAGTCACTTCTCCCATGTTTTTTAGCCCATAGGTTTGTCCCACACTTTGCACAAAGAGTTTTATAGAGAAAGGAGGAGGGATACATTTGTAGTTCCCAAGTGAGCGGATGCAGTAGAGGATGTCATCCCCTCGTATGCCTGAGCTTGCGCACCTAAGCCATATACTCTACCATGCTGCATTCCTCCGACGGCCTGCGACCAGATGCGATACTCAGAATACTCCACAGAGCCGCCAGAAGAGCCCTCACCTGATGCGACATGAGTCTCTCGAAGCCGTGTATAATCCTCCTGTAAAAGTATAATATAAATATATATAGTTAAACTAAAACTTAGAAAATATTAAACATATATAAAAATATACTTACATAGGCTTTTCTTGATCTCTCATCAATCCACTGTTGATCCTCCTGTCGCTTATGAGTGCGACTATGCAATTCAACAGGAGTTGGTTCTCTACCAAGCATCGCTTTCTGTTTGAATTAAGAAAATTTTATTAATATAGATTAAAGAATAATTTTAAAAAACATTTAAAATTCATTACCAAA
>NW_021319178.1:24127762-24154418 GCF_001605985.2 Dendrobium catenatum
ATGTCTAGTGATAACAACCATGACTATAGCAAAAAGATATGAACTTAAGACTAATCCTATATGTAATCCAACCGAAATAGCAAAAAAAATTGAAAACAAAAACCTTCAAATCCCTCTCTAGTCTTATCAACAAGAACAATATCATCAACAAAAAGCATGCACCAAGGTACATCCTCTAGCAAATGTCTAGTGATAACAACCATGACTATAGCAAAAAGATATGGACTTAAGGCTAATCCTATATGTAATCCAACCGAAATAGGAAAAAAAAATGAAAACAAATACCTTCGGTCGTTCAACGACCCTCCTTGGCGGCGCGCGACTAGGAAGGAGAGAGGCGGGGCGCGACTAGGAATGAGGCTCGACGAAGTCCGGTGACCGTCGACGGCGATGTCCGGTGACCACCGGCGACGTCTAATAAGGGCGAGCGACGAACGACGACGGAGGGCGATGGACGAAGCAGTCGAAGTGAGAGAATGGAAGGAAACGAATGACGGCCAGAGTGGTTCGGTTTTGGGAAATAGGGCTTTTACCGGCGGGAGTTCCGCTAGTTTCGACGCTAGTGACGCCGGTATAATTTCTGACGCATCATCCTTCGGTAATATTTCGTTGAGCTTAAATACGCCGGCGCAATGTCCGCCGGTAACGTACGCCGGAACTATTCCGCCGTAACGTGGTACATAAATGGTTCAGACATTCCTATACCGTCAGATTGGCCGGCAGAATCGACGTCGGTAAATTGACGGCGTATTTTGAGCTGGAAATGTTGCCGCAAAATTTTCGTCGAACGATTATGCCACTGCCTGCGCCGTTATTACTGGCGCACAATTTTCCGCCGGAAAAATTCGACGGTAATCACGTGTTTTCCCGTAGTGATAATGCCCTAATTAGGGTTTCAATTTTTTTGAACCGATCATCTTGGTCTATATAAATATCATCCTGGATGATGTTACAAAAAATAGTAAACTCTAGGGAATAGATAGAAAATCTTCCAAGGTGTGTGTGTGCAAAGTTATATAGCATCAGGAGCCACACCAAATACAATAGACTCAAGAAAGAAAAAGGGTACAAGCTGACTTATACATAGTTTAGCAAATCTTGAGCTGGTTCCAAATTGCAGTCTAATCTTGTGGACCTGAAATATTAGTAGGCATTACAGTCAAGAGTGTTTGCTATCATCAAAACCCTAATCCATGAATCTAGATCCGCAACAAGAGTTAGCCTACAAAATTATTAAACAATAAATTTAGGAACCCAAACAGGTTTGGGTCCCTTCTTATGAAAAGAAGAATACAATGCATGTGTGTTATGCTGTGGATCATGCAATTTGGGTCTCCACACCCAATGTATATTACGGTGAATAGTGAAAGTGTGTGAAATGTGCCTTAGCATGCCACATGAAAAATATCTTACACTGGGAAAAGGATTTACTAATCTACTTAGGTCGTAATGCTTCTTCTTAACATTATGCGATCCATGCAATGTTGGTTTGTTATTTATAAATTCTTTAAGATTTGATTTTAGTCAATCAAGCTCAATTATTAAATCAGAATACTTTTTATTTAATTCATCAAACTCGTCAAGTAAAGATATGTGATTGCTATCATTTTGGAAGTGATATTTCAATAAAACTTCATGCTCTTTTTGTAAATTCAAAAACTTCAATTTTGAACTAGCATGCGATTTCTTAAGTTTTATATATGATTCATGAATTTTCTAACAAATTTAAAGTAATTAATCATAGGTGGTTCAGATACCTCTTCTTGGTCAGATTGACCAAGGTGATCACCCTCCATCAAACACAAGTATGATGTCTCCTCCTCTGCTTTAGTCTTTAGAGGAGTCAGATGCAGAATCTACCCAGATGCCTTTTATTATTGCTTCTTGTCCTTCATGTATTTGGGTTTCTCCTCACCCTTCTCCTTGCTTAAGTGATCCCTAAGTGTAGGACAATCAATTTTGACATGTCCAGACTTCCTGTATTCATTACAAATAAGATCAGATTAACTTTTAAAGTTTTTTGCTAGCCTTACCTTTTTTCCACTTCTAATAGTACTTGTTATTCTTCCGAAGAAAGCTTTTGAATTGCCTAGTGATGAAGGCAACATCATCGCTTTTAGACTCGGAAGTATTTATATATGTATCATTAGCCTTTTGTGCCATAGTTTTCTCCTTCTTCATCTAACTTGCATCATGTTGTCTTTGGTTCACTCCTTTCTTATAAGCAATAAGTGACCCAAGTAAGTTATCAATAGAATGAGTATTCAAATCCTTAGATTTAGTAATTGCAGTAATCCTTGCATCGAAAGAAGAAGTCAAGCTATAAAACTAACCATACAAGTATGACAAAACAAAAGGAAAGCTTGACTTCTACTTTCAAAGAAAGAAGAAGTCAAGCTTTCCTTTTGTTTTGGAAAGTAGAAGTCAAGCTTTCCTTTTGTTTTGTCATACTTGTATGGTTAGTTTTATAGCTTTAGACCTTCCCACTTTTATTTTTTGAGTATTGCACTAAACTTAGTGACTATCATTTTTCTCCCACAGCAAGGAGGAGAAGCCTATAAAAACCTCTTTTTCACAAACCTCGATGAGGCAGGAACCCAACTCATTTTGCTTCCTCCTGAAGCAAGCAGAGAACCTCAACTCTTTTTTCTTCCTCCTGAAGTAGGCAGAGAACCTCAACTCCTTTTGCTTCCTCCTGAAGCAGGCATAGAACCTTAACTCCTTTTACTTCCTCTAGAAGCAGGCAGAGAACCTTAACTCCTTTTGCTTCCTCAAGAAATAGGTAGATAACCTTGATCAATTGCTAAAGCCAACCTCTCTTGAACCTCCAAGGACCAAGGGATGATGATCGGAGAAGATGACTTAGATCCTTACTTGGAGCAACCTTTGTAAAACCCCTCACAAATTCCCCCTCACAAGATCCTCTCTCTCTCTCTCTCTCCCTCTCTCTTCCTCTCCTTTAGGATTTTTCAGGTCAAGACAACAGCAAAAGTTACTCTCTTTGAGTAAACAAGATGTCTTAAATAAAAGAGCTTTGGAATAGCTCTTAATTGAAACAAACTGACTTTATCATTTAGGATGATCGGCTTCTTGTACGATCAGTAAAAAATTAGCCCAATCAATGAAGAAGATTTAGGAAAGTCGGGATGGTTAGAACGTAATTTATTCAGATCATCCAAGATGATAATATATCATCCAGGATGATAATATATCGTCTTGTACGATTAGTTCAAGTAATTAAATATCATCTAACACATCTCTCTTGATGGATGTATGGATGATGAAAAAAATAGCTTGATCGTCCGGGCCGATCAGCACAAAATTTCACATATTGTCCAGAACATTGCTTTGGATGGAGGTATGGATGATGGAAAAATACATTGATTGTCCAAGCTAATATGTGATCATCCTGTATTATTAGTTCAATTCAGTAAATATCGTACAGAGCATCGCACTGGTAGTTCAGGATGAATCTAAGATTAAATTTTATGATCGTCCAAGATGATATGATCGAGCAATCAAACCTTAATTGCTTTTCTTAATTACCAAATTAATTTAGACATAATTATGCTACATCATCCAAGATGATGTCCTGGATAATATCCAAAAATAATATATTCCTAAATAAATTTGGCGGTTGATTCTTTTTTATTTGAGCCTATCATCCCCAATGATGTCAATTTTATCTAGGATGATTGGCTTAATGACGACTTCCTTAACTAGGATGCCCTAATTAGGATTTTTGTTTTTAATGGATCATCCAAGACAATTTTTAGATCATCCTATATGATGTGATAAAAAATAGAGAACTCTTAAATAGTTAAAATTTTTCTCCCAAGTGTGTGTGTATAAGATTACTTATCATTAGGATCCACATCATTTACGATTGACTCAAGAAAGAGTAAAAGACATTACAAGCTGACTCATCCCTTAATCTACCCAATATTGAGCTGGCTCGATTTATAGTGTGATCTTATAGACCTGAAATATTAGTAGGCAAAGCAGTCATAGGAAAACAAAAATGTTTGCTATCACAAAATTGTATTTCCTAAAAATAGATTTGCAACAAATACCATGTGAGATTTTTAACACTTGCCTTTAATGGGTTGTATCTTTTTCTCCAAATAATACCTTGCTTCAAATTTGATGGCTTATGCATCTTGATGCACACACGATAAAATATATCCATCAATAAATGAATTGACATTTTTCTTACAAAAGTGGTACAATTGACGCTTGAGTTTACTAAATAGATAGAGAAAGGACACGCTTCTACCGATAAGCTTGTCTACAAGAGCCTTCCAAGTTTTGTAATGTTCTTATGGATGGATTCCACCTCTAGTTCCATAGAGATTCCAACATTGACAAGGAAAGTCTCCTCCCTCATCTTATCAAAAGAGACATATTATACTTTGCTCCAAGCGAAGGGGCCACTAGGTGGTGCTCTAGCTGATAAAGAATGAGCATGTGCGGGCTAGACTTGAAGGCTAGCAGAAATCTGGGCCTTGGTGGCATACCCACAAACACCTTCTAGTCAAGATCATCTAGCAATAAGTTGAGTAGTTGAGGTTTTATGAGGAGATTCACACCTACGTAAAGGACAACCCTTCTCCAATAAAGCCCCATTAGATCCATAAATCAAACCAGCAACCTTCCCAACATCAGGATTCAAATCCCTACATAAAACGGGAGAATTTTGAGTGCAAACCTGGGAGGCTGCAAGCTATCCTTGAATTTATAGATTGGGATGTTAGAAGGACTTATCAGAAACATGTCCAAGGAGTTTGAGAGACTTAATAGATGAATCTGAGTAATCTTTAGCCAAGCTGCTACCTGAGTCCTATATAGCGTATGCCTGGTTGGTCTTCTCAAGTGGCACAAGTTACTGGATGGACAGAGGAGGTATTGCTTCTTGTTGATCATCCTCCACATTAGTATTGGTGTTGAAAGCACCACCCGACTCCTCTCTCTCATCTTCCAAGCTTGCTTCACTACCAATCCTAAATAATAAGTCGATAGGCTTTGAGCAAGTTTGAGGAAAGGTAGACATTTGAAAAGGGGCATGCACTGTTGAGCTTGAGGACTACATGCCCACTTAATTTCCATTCGAGCTGGGAAAATCTTCACCAAGTTGTGGCTGGATGGACCTTTTCTTTTTCTCAACATACTTATGAAAGAAGTTGATGACATTGAGGATTCCCCCCTCAATGTTAATTCTGATAGATTTAAAACTCCAATCCTGAAGAGCCATGTTTATTCGGAGAATAGCTTGGAACCCCACTTGAGTACTGTCTTAGTGTTCAACCCCCAAGCCCAAATTCCCTCACTTGGATTCCCTTAGTAGTATTTGGCCCACCCCTTCATCCTTTTTCTTACACCTCATGATTCTAGAATGGAGCTCCAAAAAGTGAGCTAAAAAAGGGCAAGGGAATTCCCCATTGTATGGATTAAGAGGCTTAGCACATTCATACTAGAAAGAGAGTTTGTTAAGGGGAGCTTAGACACCACCCTTTTTCTGAGGAGTGTAAGAGAGGAATTACTCATTGTCCAGATCTATGTTGATGATATACTTTTTGGATCTTCTAATTAGAATTTATATAATGATTTTTTAAAATAATGAGTAAGGAATTTGAGATGTGTATGATGGGAGATATCCTATTTTTTTATTTTTTAACATAAGGCAAATGGAGGATAGAACTTTTCTTAATCAATCAAAATACTTTTAAGGATATCTTGAAGAAATATGAAATGTATAAATCTAAGCAGATAAACACTTCCATTAGCTCCAGTGTTCAATTAGATTAAGACTCAAATGGAAAATCAATTGATCAAAAGAAATATAGAGGAATAATTGGATCATTCATTTACTTGACATCTAGCATACATGATATAATGTTTAATGTTTTTTCTTTGAGATAGATTTCAAGCTGATCCAATGAAGTCGAACCTGACTATATTTAAGAAAATTCTTAAATATCTCTTAGAAACCCAAAACTTATGAATTTTGTATCTAAGGCATAACACTTCTTTGAGATTATAGGATATTCTAATTCAGACTTTTATAGTATGTAGGGTAGATAGAAAGAGCACCTCATGAAAGTGTCAAATCATAGGACAATCCTTAATCTCCTAGTCTAGTAGAAAATAAATCTCAGTTTCATTTTCTTCTGCTTAAGTTGAGTATGTAGCCTTAGGAAGTTATGTGGCCCAAGTCATTTGGTTAAAGCAACATATTCTAGAATTAGGATTACTTGTAGGTACAATGTCAATCCTATGTGATAAAATAAGTACTATCTAGATTTCTAAAGATCCAATTCAACATTCTAGAACCAAGCATATTGATATAAGACATCGCTTTATTAGGGATCATGTTACTAAATAAGACATTAAGCTACATCATGTAACAACTGAAAATCAACTAGCTGACATGTTTACTAAACCTTTTAGTATCTTAAGGACCAAATTAGGTGTTATAGACATAAATACATAAATTTGATGATTACTGAATTCTGAATCTTCTTTTTTTATATATTTCTTTTATTTTTCCTTGCATGTTTATTTTGGTTTATGTGCAGCTATTTTTCGTGTTTCATTTTTATGTTATTTTCTCCTCCAATTTTTGGACATTACTCGAATGACATTTTTACGTCGCTTTTGTTTTTGAAAATTTAAAAATAGTGATTGACATCTCTATATAAGTTGAAGGAAGAAACACCGTTGATTGTTTCTCTTTCTCTAACTCCTATAGCGGTGTAATTTTCTTTTCGAAGTAAAATTATTTTTCAAGTTAATAATTGGATTTTGAAATTAAGATTTTTTCTTTCTTCTTACAGTAATTCATCTCATATGAATAATGTTGAAAGTCATTAAATCACTTTCAAGCTTTTTTGATTAAGTTGTTGTATTTATCATATGAATATGATTATGTTTTATGATTTACTCCTCCTTATATTAGAGTGGGTTTTTCTTATCTTATATCAGGAAGATATTCTCACAACTAAGAGTCTTTAAAAGTTTTGAAAGGGATCTAGCTCGTAAAAATGATAAGAGGCATAAATGAGCCTAAAAAGGAAAACTAAAAATATGCACAATGATCGCCAAAAAATTAAAATATACACAAATTGTATCAAAAATCAAAAGATGCACAAATAGCACCAAATAATTGAGAAGAGGGATAAAATAAACACACAAGAAATTAAGCTTCTTTCTCTTTCAAATATTTTATTTTTAGAAGAATTCATGTGTCACTTGATATCTTCAAAGACATGATTTTTGAAATTCATGATTGTGATTAATTACTTTCATATATTATTCTATAAGATATTTTTCTAAAATGAAGTTTTGAACATATCACTTTTCTTATCTGATTTCTTTTATGAGTTAGATTTTTACCCTGTAAGGAGTCCAAGCTGGGGTTAATAGTAACGGTTGTTCAACTATTTTTCAGATTTTTGTGATGTTAATTCATTTCTTATAAATTTTTAATCCAATCACAAGAGAAAATTATTATTTTTAGTGTTATTTGATTAAAAAAATTATTTCATGCTCTTTTTAGATATTTTATTATATTTTCTTTGTGTTTTTACTTGTTTTTATTATGTTTTACTATTTTTTATTTTTGGTACCTCTTTTGATCAACTCTACCCAGTCTCAAAATTTTTAACCTTTTTTTTCACATTATCCTAGACGATATCATCAATTCACTTCTCATCATCCATCTGACGGTTGATCTAACTCTATTATTTGAGATCATCCTTGATGATCTTCATCATTCTTGATAATATGATCAAATTCTGACTCAATTATTAGTGGTCATCATAGACGATTCCATCTTTATCATGTCGATCCATGCGACCAAAATGGTTGGACGATTTAAATCCGGTTGGTACGATCCATAATTAACAATCGTCCTAGATGATTTACCAGTTAATCCTAGACAACCTTTTTAGTCAAAGATGGTACTAGCGACTCCTTAGGATGATTGCTTATAGCTAATCATCCTGGATGATATGACCACCTTTTTGACCAATCATTATGGACTACATTATTGCTCATGAGCAACCACCCCCCCCCCCCCCGGCCCCGCCCCCCCCCCCCCCCCCCCCCCCCATGGGGTAATAGAGATGCCGAGGTTCGGTTCCCGTTGCTAAAAGGCCAATAAGAGAAGTTTTTAGTAGGGAACCAATAGATAGGGGAGATGGGGCATCCTTGGCTGAACCCACATTCTGCCTTATTTTAATTTGACCTTTGGCCATTTAAAATAATGGAGCTGGGGATGTTCAATGCACCGCATAATTCTATTACAAAATTGATTAGGAAATCACATCAACCAAAGGGTTGTTTCAAGTGATTGTAGCTCATCTTATCGTTCTCCTACTCCTTGTCGATTTTAAGGGCCATAAGGCCTTCAACAGAAGTAGAGGTCTTGAACAAACCATCTTACTTTAGCAAACTCTCTCGACCAAGTCAGTAGTCTGTTGAGCGTACCATTAAGAAGTTTGACCTTATAAAGGAGTTCAACCTTTGGGTTAGGATAGCGCCCATCCATAAAACACTCAACATGCTGGAGACTGATAAACTCCTCCTCTAAGAAACATTTGGAGTTATTGAGTTCCTTGATCTTATGATGACTCTAGAAGAAGTGTAAAAGCTATTTTTCCTTCCAGGTTTGTCCGGACGAAATTGGATCATCCGGGACGATCGGTACAGGTTTGTACAGGAATTTTTAGCTGGAAGGTTCATCCCAGGATGAACTGGGGTTCGTCTGTACGAAAAATCTTTTAGAGAGCAAATCGTCCAGGTACGATATTTAATTTTGTCTGAACGAAATTCTTCCAGAGGCCAAATCATCCCGGGATGATCTGGGATCGTCCTGGACAATCAGACGGGATATTTATGGAAATGAGATCTTTTTGAAGTGAGAGAAAAGCCCAGGAGAGAGAAAACTAAAGGAAAAAGGAAGAAAAGTGATTTTTGGGTGACTTCTGTCCATTTTTGTCCATAGAGGTAGTTGGAAAAGTTGACCGACTTGAGGTAAGGCACATTTCGCCTTTCTCAATTTTCAGAAATGTGGATTTTGATGACTTTTCTATTTTGAAATTGATTTCCGTTAGCGAAGAATTGGTTCTGTTTTGCACTGATAAAGATTTTACCACATAACTTTTGGTATGTTTCTAAGTTGATAATTGTGCATATTTTGAGTATTTTTTAGAATATTTTTACCAGGTATTTTGAATTCTGCTGAGTTTTGATCGAATAACAATTTATCTGAATGTCTGAATTTATTGTCTTAGTACAATGAAAGTCTCAGAATGATGTTGTGTACTATCTGTGGTAATTTGGTAAATTTTTGAATCTGTGAATTTTGTGTAAATTCCGTATACTGCCGTTATGCCGCTGACAAATTTTCTAAAGTATTTGATTTTTTTTTATTTGAATGTTCTGATGTGATGTGCTTTTAGAAGGGAGTTATAAGAGGCTGGAATCCTTTGTGATTCCATTGTCTGGGTCCGGGAAATCTGAAAAATCTGAAATGAAGTTCTGTTCTGAAAATTCTGTATATCTATTCTGTTCTGGTGCTATAAGCACAATGGGAGGTATAAGAGGTTAGAATCCATTGAGATTTTCGGTTCAACTCATCCAAAAGAGGGAAAATTTTTAACTACCAATTCACCCTCCCTCTTGATAGCCGTGGGACATTAACTTAGGTTTAACAACCTATTCACTAGACTCAACAATGTCAACCTTCAACGCCATCAAACTAGCCTTCAAAGTTGAGTACAAAAGTTTACAAATCAATTCTTGGAAATGTATGCTGGCTTGAGATGGATGTCCTAGGGACAAATGCACCATGCTGTTGCAAATCTATTTTCATGACTTTTGTTTTGATGATTGACAAACAATGTTGATTCTCTTGGACTGCTTGTTGCTTCTAACTTTTCAGGAATAAAAAATTGGATAAACAAACAAAGCCAGTTCAAAATTGCGTAGGTCTAGGGTTGAGTAAGTCTGTACTTTTTTTTTCTCTTATTGAGTCTATTTGTAATGGTCAAAGAGACTGATGCTAAGTAGTCCTACACACACACTTGAGATTCTTAGAATTTCTATTTTTACTCATATCGGACAGGATGATTTTTACATCATCCTAGACGATCAGGCTTAAAACAGAAAGTTTAAATAAGAATTCTTAATTAAGGCAACCGTCATTAACATATCGGCCTGGATGATACGTGTATCGGCCAGGATGATAAGCTCAAAACAAAAAGAAGTTGCCGTCATAGACAATTAAGGTATACTATATTTTTAAATTACCGGCTAGGACGATCATTGATCGGCCTAGACGATATTCACAAAATATGCCTTAATTGATCAGGAAATCAAGGGAGTAATTAAGGATGATTGATACGATCATATCGTCCGGGGGAAGCCTCTTCATGTGGTGATTTTAAAGTATGCATTCAAAGTTTTCGATCCAGGAATTTGTTTGTCACCCTACCTCCCTTCTAATTAACGAGCCTCGAACGGAGTCGAGCTCTTTTTACGCAAGGGGAGAATGATGTGGAACATTATAGCTAATAATTCTCCTTAGGAATAACTTATCTAGTTTGTTACAAGTCTCTCTAGAATATTCTATAGATGGGTTATATATGTATGCATTGTAGTAGGGAAAGCTCATTGAATGATATATTTTAGTCTTTGAAGCTTTTGGAGCTCTTCTTCTTCTTCTTCCCTAGATTGGGAAAATCAAATCCTTCTTACAGGTCGAGTCTTCCGACGATCCACTACATCACAAATCCACTTTGGTCAAACCTCATTTAAATCTCATCAAATCAACCTAGATCTTATGATGAAATATTCAATTTTAAATTAGATTAATGCTATCCATACATCATGCCTTCCAAATTTACAGATTTATATATTCATAAACATAAACACATGACTCTCTCTCTCTCTCTCTCTCTCAAAATTTAAGTTATGTGTATTAAAATTTTATAAAAGCAACTTAAATAATATCCTTGGGTTGAATCAACTCGAAAATAGATTCAACATCAATCATTTACGACTCAGGTAAAAATTTACTTGAAATCAAAATTTCAACTTTGAGATGAGCTTAGCTCACTCAATTCCACATCAATCCTACATAAAAGAAAATAATTTCTTATGAAGAAAACATCATAGGACACATTGAAGTTCTTAGAAATATCTAACTGACAATTAAATATTGATTGTCATCTAAAAGCCAATGTACATCAAATCCGCATGATGGGTAAACAAAACCATAATTTGTATAAATGAAAAGGTGAATGCTCTTTCCAACTGAGAAATGTTCTCAATGCACAACCTAATAAAAGAAAAGTACTTTTCCCTTAAGAGCACAAAAAGCTCTAAAAAAGTAAATCAAACAAGTTCAACTTTCAGATGTTTGTTATAAAGGTATAGAATCCCAAGCCAATGGCCTGGCAAGATAATTTTTTTAGCTGAAGTCAGAAGTTGGACTGCGAGTATGAGGCCTCGTTACTCCAAATGTGGTCGTCTTTTCCATCTTTTGCCATTCGTCATTTTTGAATATAGTAAGCATTGTGTATCTAGTTGACTAAAATCTTTTTGAATAACTTCAAGCTAAGTTTTTCTTTGGCTTACTCGTTTACTTTCCAACTCCTCCCATATTAATTATATCACAAAAAGGTAAAAAGATCGTGCACAAATAACTTTACATTCACCAACACTTAGAAGAAGCAGTATTCCAACTTTCAAGGTGTTATCTGCTAGAGTAAAGGTTAAACACGTAAGAATTACCACAAAACATATCTAAAGAACCATGGAGTGTCTAGTAGCAGTTACTGGACCAAAGGTCACGCAAAAATATACTTGGTTGACAAAAAAGCACAAGATGCGCCAGTAAGGCTCCGGTATTAAACAACAAAGGAAGAAACAGACTTTACACTACCTAATGCAATAAAGAGAGAGACAAAAGATAACAAGGCTCAAATTTGTGCAAAAAAACATTTCAAAAAGCTAGCATTTACACTACCTAATGCACTGACAAGAAAAAAAAGAAAAGAGGAATTTACAAGACCAATGGAAGTAATCAGAACAAAACTGATGATGGTGATGAAAATTATGGGTGTCAATATTTGACCCGACCCGAAACCCGATCTGAAAAATGTTTGACATATGGGTCGAGTTCGGGTCCAGCAAGTCAACCCGTTTCAAAAACCGGTTGACCGGTTTAGAAACTGCGCCTAGGGCTAGGTTTGTTCCGACTTCCGAGTCAGCTTGTTCGCAAATCGCAAGCTTCTCCCAGCCGTCTACCAGGCCGAGGCGCCACCCCACAGGTCCACAGCGCACGCGACTTGGAATCCGCCCGGCACATCCGTTTTCCCTCCGTCATCTGCTCAGTGCTCACACAACTCGTCCGCCCTCCGACTAGCAAGACCACATCCATCCTCGTCGAGACGCAGTTGCTCGCGAGCATGTATGCGCCTCCCGGTTTATCCACTCCTCCGACGTCCACACACCCTAAACTCCGTCCTCACAGCTCCTCCGACATTTGCAGTCTGCACAGGTGCACAACTCGTCCCCGGGTTAGTGGGTCGGGTCGGGTAAACCTGGTAACACACGTTGGGGGTCTGGGTAAAGTTGGTAACCCGCGCGGGTCGAGTTTGGGTTGGATTTCCTGACCATTTGCAAAAATGGGTCGAATTAGGGTCAACCCATTTAGATCCGAGTTAATCCGGGTTCAACCCGAACCCAACCCACAGACCCGTTTTGACACCCCTAATGAAGATGTCTTTGCTTTGCTTATGAAGCATGGACTTAAAAATCGTAACATTCTAATATTTTCAAAATGACAAAGGTAAAATAAACAATAAGTTTTTGAAGTTAATCAAATATTAGACAGTTTAAAACCCATGCATTGAATTGAACACTGAAATCAGCACAGACAAAGAACAGAACCTCATCAAATCTAGTTAGCTATCAACCGGTCTACTACAACGTTTAGTAATGAATTACCAACATAATGCAATGGAGCCATAGGCAGAGAGGCCTCAGGTGAGCCAAGTCCAAGTCAAATTTGCATAGTGGATGCGTGTCTCTGTGGTCCATAAACCATTGCTTGTGCGCCTAAAAACTCAAGAAATCAGGAGGGTTAAATACTGCCAATGCCTGCAGTTTGTGACAAAATGGATACTGGTTTGAATCCTGACCAATATGCCATATTACCATCCTGACCAATATGCCATATTACCACAAGAGTTATGTAGTGAGGTCGTGGGTCTACAGAAAAAGCCGAGGGGCATAACCAAGTCACTTTTCAAAAACCCATGGGCTTTGCGTATGATGAACACAATCTATAACAACTTTCATTACACCCTTCGTATCATCTTCAGCTTCTAGTCTAGTTTGGTTGGCATCAATAAACAACAACAACAACAACAACATCAAGCCTTTGTCCCACTACATGGGGTCGGCTACATGAATCTTTTTTCTCCATTGAGTCCTGGTAAAAGTCAAATTTTCGTTTAAATCTAACAAAGAAAGATCATTTCTAATATTTTCTAACCAAGTCTTTTTAGGTCTACCTCTACCTTTCTTAACATAAGTCAAATCTAATACCTCTACTTTCCTAACCGGGTTATCAATATTCTTGCAAAATTATACCCAAGCAAGAACAAGTCATTACAAAATTTCTAAATTGACTCTTATCAACTAGCTTCATTTATGGATCATCAACAAATCCATTAGGAATAATAATCAGATCCACTCAAAAGACATACTCCACAAAAGCAAGACATACTCCACAAAACCCAACCTTGCTGAACCTAATCAAGATAATCATTCAGATTTAAGAGGAACTATGCAAAACCTGGGCATGAAGGATGAAGTACTGCTATCTGGTTCAGCTATACTTGAAATAAGATTGTAAAAGAATGCAAATTTTACCTTGGAATTAGATTCCTGGTATGATTTGGAAACATATCAATACAGTGCAGCAAAATTTTCTTTCTTATGAAAATATTTTCCTGAACATAATTCTATTTATTATTCACTTGCTCATTTTTTCCATCAGAAAAACAATTTCATAAATGAGAACCATAGAAAGGGATGACTTTAATAACTATCCACGACAGAATATGTTAAAATTAAAAGGTCCCCAAATATTTTATTTTAAAAGGAAATAAAAGCAAATGGTAAGACGTGAATTTCCACCACCGGCTAAAGTCTCCAACCTTTAAAAACTTTGGGAACATAATCTCCCTGACTTGAACATTGTTAAAAGAACATTACAATCAATAGAAGTGTGATCATTAGATAATTAAAAAAACGTTAGGTAAACAATATTAATTTATTTACAAACAGAAAAGACAGTTCTTTTTCAATATGCAAGAAAGTTCAACACAATTTTTCTACCATATAAGTAATGCCTAAAAGCTTGAAATTCATTTTGAAACTGAAATCATAACTCTTCAATAAAAATGGAAATGCCTACGGAATCAAGAAGCAAACCCCTATAATAATTTCAATACAGATATCTACATAACAAAAACATACAACTTATGAAGCGTGATACTATGAAACATATCATCTCCATAAATTTTCTCAAAAGCACAAAAACATACATAGATCATTCCAATCTGTCAAGAAAACTTCTGAAAGGATGATGAAAGAGCATACTCATAAATGTTGGAGGAAAAAATTAAAGATGATCAAACAGAATCTAGAGTCATACCTTGTTGAAAAGAATATCTCGGCTGTTAATGTGCATGATACCATCCTTGAGAGCGCATTTCCACTTGTTCTTTGTCCGTGTCACCTGTTCCAGATTGCCATGAACATATTTTTGCTAAGAATAGAAACCAACTTCTTTTTTCTAATTCAAGTCAGGAGCCAAATCAAATACCTTGTCAAACTGGGCTAAAACTAAATGTTGTGTGTTTGTCTCTTCCTCTCCCTGATCAAAATCATCCAGATCATCCTCATCATCATCATCTTCATTTAATGGAGGCTCATCATCCTCTGCGGCTTCATTTTTGGTAGGCTTTGGAGTACCAACTAATGGGGTAGGTGCTCGTAGATCTACTATCAAAAAAGATGTAGTCCCATAAAAACCCAACGCCTCTAATGCAACAACAATGTAAAATACAACAAGTATGCAGTAATGACAACAAATATACCATGCTCTGCAGGTGTGGGAGTGTTGTAATCTTCATTTGTAACTTCTTGGAAATGGAACAACTTTAAAGGGTAAAAACATGAGCAGAGTCAGGAAAAAAAAAGGGAGAAGGCATTATAAATAAAATAACCCAAAGATAAGAAATTACTTCATCATATTCATCTTGAGCACCATCTTGCTGAGGAAGCGTTGGAGTTTCCCTTATTAACACATTGGATATAGAGTCAGTTTTGATTTTCCCCCAAACTCCAGTGGATGCAAAGTTGGTTTCCTAAATTCGCAAGACAGTAATATAGGTCATTTTAATACCATAATTGAGACGAAGATAGCAATAGCTTGACAAAGTTATACAAATATCCACAGACACTAACAGTATTCAAAATTTACAGCAGAAATACTCCTTTTGCTCAAGGGAAAGTGAAGCAACCTTCTAAGTTCATTGGTGTGTTTTGTAAATAAATTGTGAGCAAGCTAAGCTTGGGTATAGTTTTAGTAGCTTATAACCACAATACAAAGTCATGTCGTTCTCTTGCTATAGATGTTGATATCACATAAAAAGAACAGAGTTCTACTGGTATGGTCTACAAAGTATAAAGGTTAACAGTTATCCAAAAGATTTAAGCAGAAAGAAACTAAAACCAAAAGTATCTCTCAATAGAATGGGCTCCGCTGCTGCAGCTAATGGCTGATGAACAGTAAGATAATGATCTTGAACCCAACAAAAGAGGAAGCTCAACTGAGCATAAAACATTGGACAATAGTAGAGGTTACCTTGACATGTTTGCATTTAGCTTGCTCATTGGATTGAACAAGTCATCATAATTAGTTGAATGCCTACGCTTTCTACAAAAATATATTATTTTGCAGGACAATAGACTTAAATGCCATTTGCATGTTTTAGCCCATTACAATGTCTTCAGAAGTGGTTCTTTGAAGCAAGTCTGTTGGTCATCTGCTTGTGTTAACTTACTAGCATCTTATTTAATAAGCATATTTACATTAGGCTTCGTTTGGCACAGTTTTCTTACAGCTTTCTATAGCAGCTTTTAGTACAAAACTTTTTTGAAAGCAAAAAAAACAGTGGCCACAAGCATAATCCCAAACGAAGCTTTAATTTACAAATCACAAGTTTTTATGAGCAAAATTTTCTTTTAGATCAAATTAATTGCACAACTGAGCTCGTCTGTTTAGTATTAACTTCTTTGAATTTACTTCAAATTTCAGCTTATGATTGCTGTAACAACTTTATATTTTCTTCAAACTTGTTCTCAGCTCAACATTGGAAGCTGCATAACCAAGTTTTAACCAAATTTAACAGCTTAGCTTAACGTAGAAATAAACTATTACCAATAAAAACGAACTTGCAGCATGATTTGTACAGACTCATCTGCAATATACGGGGAAAAGGAGCATAGAAATACAACAGCAACAACAACAACATCAAGCCTTTATCCCACTACGTGGTCGACTACATGAATCCTTTTTTTCTATTGTGTCCAATTAAGAGTCAAAATGTCATTTAGATCTAATAAACAAAGGTCATTTCTAATTATTTTTAACCAAATCTTTTTAGGTCTGTCCTATCTTTCTTAACCTTGGTTAAATCTAAAAGATCCACTCTCCTAACCGAATCATCAGAAGGCCACTTTTTTGTGACCAAACCATCTAAGGAGACTCTCTCTAATCTTATCTGCCACTGGAGTTGCTCCAACCTTTTCACATATATGCTCATTTTGTATCATGTCTCTAAGAGTAAAGCCACTCATCCACCTAAGCATCCTCATCTCTGCAACACTTAAACAAAATATTATGCTTCTCAATTAATGGCCAACATTCTGCTCCATAAAGCATTGCAGGTCTAACCACCATCTTATAGAATTTTTCCTAAAGTTTGAGTGGTACTTTTCTATCACACAACAAGTCCGATGCATTCCTCCACTTCATCCATCCAACTTGAATTCTACTAATAATATCACCATCTATTTTACCATCACTCTGAACAATAAATCCAAGATATCTAAAGCATGTACTCTTATTAGCGACTTGATCGCTCAAAGTCACAAACCCCCCACTAGATCTATTACTACTAAAATTACACTCCATGTATTCAGTTTTAGATCAACTCAAACGAAAACCTTTATACTCTAAGGTTGACATCCATAATTCAAGTTTACCTTCAACTCCCTCTTTAGTCTTATCAACAAGAAGAATATCGTCAGCAAGAAGCATACACCAAGGAGCATCCTCATACAAATCTCTAATAAGAGCATCCATGACTAAAGATATGGGCTTAAGGCTGATCCTTGATGTAACCAACTAAAATTGGAAAATACTAGGTCAAACCATTTGAGTTTAAACACAAGTAACAACTACAACATACATTTTCCTAATGACTTGAATATAAGCATTATTAATCCTTTTTTTTAGGACTCTCCAAAGCACTTCTCTTGGAACTTTATCATATGTGTTCTCTAAATCAATAAATATCATATGAAGATCTTCCTTTTTCTCTCTATACTTCTCCATCAAACCTCTCAATAAGCGTATGGCTTACATAGTAGACCTACCCCGCATGAATCCAAATTGATTTTGAGAAACAATAGTATCACGTCGTAACCTATGCTCCATAACTCTATCCCATAGTTTTAAAGTATAACACATCAACTTAATTCCTCTATAATTTGCACAATCTTGTGCATCACCTTTATTCTTAAAGATAGGAATCAACACACTCATTCTGCACACATCTGGCATATTTTTAGTTTTCAAAATAATATTAAAAAGTTTAGTAAGCCAAGAAATTCCTTCATCTCTTAAGCATTTCCACACTCTAATGGAATATCATCAAGTCCAACAGTTTTCCCACACTTCATTTTCTTTAAAGCCTCCCTAACTTCAATTTTAATAATACGCCGGTAAAAACAAAAATCTCTATTTTTATTTAGAGTGTTAAGGTCACTAAAGTCAGTAGTACTTTCACATTCTTCAATGAAAAGCTTAGCAAAATATCTCATCCACCTTAGTTGAATATCCTCTTCTAAAAAAAAGTACTTTTTTATCTTCATCCTTAATGCACTTCACTTGAACTAAACCCTTTACTACTCCTATCTCTTTTTTGGCTAACTTATACATATATCTTTCGTCCTATTTAGTATCTAATATATTATATAAATCATTAAAAGCTAAAGTCCTTGCATTGCAAAATGCTTTCTTAGATTTGTTACGGACAACTTTAAATATTTTCTAATTTTTCAGAATTTTTAAATCTAAACCAATCTTTATAGCATAGCTTCTTATTTTTGATATTTCTTAAAATAAAATTTCATTTAACTTTACTACTTGTGCGCTTACAATTTAATCATTTTCACTGTCATTTAATTGATTTGATCTTTAAAATTGCTTCCATTGAGCACTATTTCCAAGCTGAATGAGTTCTTCATGAAATGTTTCAATTCAAAATGTCAAATTATAAGAATGTAAGGGTTCATATTTTGTAAAATGAAAGTAATTATACTTGAAGAATTAATAGTTTTATTCATAGTTCCAATATAATGTTTAGATGAAAACTAAAAACACAACTCATTTAACATATCCATGCCCAACTTCCTTGGAGAGCTTATTTCAAAATTTTATAATCTCAGTAAATTTTTTTTTTGGTAGTTGATGTCTCTAAACATGAAGAAATTGCCCAGCATGAAACTCCCTACCATAATTTGACTATTTTTATTTAATTTCATTCAATTTCTCATTAAAGAATTCCGAGGGATATCTTTCTTGGCTTAACAATCCTATAATACGTACACTAGTTGCATCACAAGAAACCTTAAACATTCCAGTAAAATCAGGTATTTTAAGCTAAGATGCACTTATAATCTCAATTAAATCATCATCAAGAAAATCTCCTTTCTTCAAATAATTGCTAATTGGAGCAAAAACAATACTAAAACACTTAATGAATCGCCTATAAAAATTATTAAAACTCTAAACATCATGCATATTAATAACTTGGGTAAATCATTAATTGCTTTATACTTATCAAAATCAATAGACAATTCTTCCCCACACAGAATAAAAATAATAATTTTTTTCTAATAAAAAGTTGCAATACATGATTCTTCTCCTCTTGAAAGTACTACGTATATTAGCTAATAATCCAAAAGAAATTAGTAATTATTCATACAATCATCTAATTAATCCAAATGATCATCTCATGTCATGGTACAAATTAAATTATCATCAAAATAAACAAATTTTTTTTTTCAAATAAAAATTTGCAGTACATAATTCACTCATCATGATTTTTCTAATTCTCATTTGAAGATAGTCGCTTCTCAGATCCAAGAAAATGATTGCAACATCATTCATCATATCTAGCATATCAACCAAACAAGTTATATGAAACATATATCTCATGAGGATTTTGTTAATGACTCTACTATACGCATATGTATACAACATTTTAAATCTTTCTTATGCATAAATAAAGCTGGTATAGCACAAGTACTCAATATTTCCTCTTAAGTAAATCATTAAGCCATCTTTTAAGCTCAAAATGCACAATTTAATTCATCATATAATCAGGTAGATTAGGTAATGATAGCCCAAGACTAAATCAAAAAAAGATATCCTTAAGTGATGGCAATTCATAACGAAGCTCATTAGGGCAAATATCTTAAAAATCATTCAATACTTATTTAAGATAATAAAGCCACAATCTTATGCATGACACATTAGATCACACCCTCTTGTCAACTTTTGCTTTCAAATGCCTATTAGTTTAGGTTATGCAAAGACTTACTTCATTGGAAGAGCAATAGATTCTTTCTAACTCAAATTTGCTCTTGGACTTTGAATGATTCAAAAGCATCCTTTCCCTATAAATCTTGAAAGCATGCATATTGGACCTTCCAAAATGAATAACATATAAATCATACAACCAACGTCTACCTAAAATAATAAGTAAAGTATCCATGGGAGGCTCATCATGCCAAATTTTATTAGTGTAGGTGGCTAATTTAAAAAAACATAAAACTTTAAGAATACAGAAATAATAATTTGATCTACCTAGATTACAAATTGCTAATATGATTATGAATGTAATTTTAAGTTTCAAATTTATGTGATCTAAGTCAATCTTAAACACGTCATTCATGCAAGTCACAGTATCAACGATAACTTTTTTCATCATATTTTTGAAATTGGTATGAAACTTTGTAATTCTCTTTTAATTTGATTCAGTCTTAGGAGTAGTTATGATGCAACACATAACATTCAAAGGATTATCTATCAACATATACTCAAAACCACTAATTTTCACATAAAACACATGAATATCATCAAAATCTTAAGACTTCATCACCTTTCTCCACCACATTTATATGCAAGTTCCTACTAAAGATTCTTAAACCTAACGCAAATACAAATAATTTTTCCTTAGGTTCTTTGTTAATTGTAGTGTTAATACTCTAAAATGTAGGAGGTGCAACAGATTGAACTTGATTTCCTTAATAAAACAATGGACTCCCACAATATGGAGTACCCTTTTTAATTTATTGCATTAAAAAATCAAAATTCATCAAATAAGTGGTCATGATATTACAAAGGCAAATATTTATCTTATAGAAGTTACTTCCTTTTAGCATAAGTGGTATTAGTTTACCTTCCCAGCCATTTATTTTCTATACTCATCTGGTATAACTTAGCTTGCCTAATAAATTTCATTTTTGGAAAATTCACTTTTTGCTCATCAAACATAGTTTTTTCATTAAAAAAAAAATTATTCCAACGATATGCAGTTGGTAAAAACTTGACATTCAACTTTTTTATCATAAGTAAAACTTAAACTTCGAACCTCTTTTGTTATGCCAGCATCTACAACAAAATTTTGATGTCTATAATTTCCATAAGCCTCATTGTTAAACACCTTAAATTGATGAAGAGGAGCAAGAAAAAAACCCTGCATAGACAACTTCGATCTACTCAATTGGCCGCAAGAGATTTATTTCCTTCAATCATCAATAATTATCAATTGCCATCCATAGGTCCCAATTTATAGAAATGAGATTACAAGGAAAAAGCAAAAAATATTTAAATGCAAATCTAATCCAATCCAAACAGACATTCAAATTTAAACATATTCAAATAAAGATAAAACCTAATAAAAAAATTGAAGAAATTCGGCCATAAATAACAATTGAGGTCAAATAGCATGAAAATTAGTTCAATTCAAGTTTGTTATGATCTAGTTTGACTCCTTGTAAATAGCCTATGGCCACCATAACTTTCATAAAGTAATTTTTATTACATCAATAGCTGTCTATCATGATGATTTCCCAATCATTTTAATATTCAAATTGAATGGGTCCATCATTATGATTGGAATTTACTTCACCTTTACATGTATGATTTAAATTCCAAGTTATTAATTCGTTTTCAAATCATGTTAAAGTCATCACATATTTGATTGCGTTTATTCAACCAAATGATTTAGCAAAGTGGTCAAAATCTCACCCTTTCACAATATGTTGAATTACCATGATAACTGATGTAGGCAAAGGGGGGGTGGGGGTCAAAACATTTTGAATTGTAATTTTGGAGAGCTCAAGGTCCTCTATGTTCAGCTCATTAATGTCTAGTAGAGAGCCTTTTCAGCTCATAAATCTAAAATTAATTGAGGTTCATTCCCCCTTTGTAATGGCTCTTTGGTTACCCCACCTAGCTCCCCTTTCCATGGCTTCCTTTTCCCTTCCCTATGTCTCTTCATTTTTCCCTCCTGGTTCTTCTTCCCGTGGTTGGTTTCTTTTCCCTTTGGCTGCTCGTTCCTTTCCCATTCTTTGTGGCTCTTCTGGCTAGTTGCCTTTTCCGGTTCCACTGTTTTCCTTTTCCGGTCCCCTTTGGCTGCTATTCCGGTTCCCTTGGCTGTTGTTCCGGTTCCCCTGGTTCCTCCCCCTTTGGATGTTGTTCCGGATTCCCTGGCTGCTTTCCCGGTTCCCCTGGCTGCCTTTTTTTAGGTTTTTAGGAGGCTGTTTGGGTGTTGTTCCTGGAACAGCCCCTTGGCCTTCTATTTCCCTTTTTTAATTGAGTAAATTGAAGATGTTTTGGGCTATTTGATTGCCCCTTTTCTCCTATATATATTAGATGTTTTGTAATAAAAAAGGGAGAGATATGATGTAATTTTTGGAATAGAAAACCTGAGGGTTTTTGTAGGAAAAGCTTGCGAGCTTTTTCCATTCTTCTCTTCTTCTTCTAGGAAAGCTTGCGAGCTTGTCCTCTCCTTCGTCTCGGCTTCTTACCTCTTTCTTCTCTCCACAAGTTCGACGCCACTTGTATCCTTCTTCTCAAAGCGACGAATGAAATGCTGTTTTAGGAAGTCGTATGTATCGTTTTATTTTTATTTCATAAGTTTGTAAGCGTCTTTTGTTGTATGATCATCTTTATATGATATTAAGTGGAGTCTTTTGAATATCCTAGGAAATCTTGTAATTTGCTTGCAAAAATTGGGGTCTCCCTATATTTTTGCTTGCATCAATTTGATATCATAGCCTAGAATTGTGTTTCCCTAGGTTTTTTTGTGTTTTTTTTAAGTGTTTAAAAAATGGAAAATCATAAAAATTTTGAGTCAATTGTGGAAGAATGCAATCCAGAAGATCTTAAAGTCCCTCTTCCAATGGACAGATGAATTCCGACAGAAGGAAGTTCAACAGATCCCCTACAGAATGAACTATACAAGCTTCATATGAAGATGCATCTGTGTACGGAGCGATATATAAAGAAAAGAAAATTTCTGCAAGAACAATTCAAGCAAGAACGTGAAATTATTCTGAAAAGGTATGAAGCAAAGATTCAAGAGCTTGATTCGCCTTATTCATCTCCTCGGAATAAATCTAAAGCAACCTCATCGAGAGATGAGCTTTTTCAACCGGAGGAGAATTGATGTAGGCAAGGGGGGTGTGGGCTCCGAAAATTCTTCCTCGGCCTCCACCCACTTGTGCTTTTTTTTTCGTAGGAGTTTTAACGGATTTAAGTTCCGGGGTACATTTTGGGAAGGCAGATAGGTTTGTAGATAAGAAACTACCCAGATATTTCACCCTCATTTTGCGAGGACTTTATGATTTGAGTTCTGATTTCCTATAGGCGCAAGCACCTATAGTTAATTACCCTCCCAATAATGAGAGAGAACTTTCGATTATGGCTAGTCGTCAATTAGATACGTGTAGAGAATACGTGTTATCTGACATATAGTAGCAGCATGGGTTTGGATCTGAGAATTTGAAAAGTTTGATATTTAAAATTGAAAATTTCACCATCTTGCACTTAAAGCGGATGGTGGGGGGAATGCATAATGGGCCAGATCAAGATCTCATGGTTCCGTCGACAGCCATGGGTTACTTCGTCCAATGGGACCTTATAGACCTGGGGTGAATGCATGTTTAAGGGGAAAAATTTGAATCAACCTTAGCTAATAGAGGGCTTTATGTTCTATCAATCATATCCAATTGATTCATTTCTCAAGGATTTGATGACACTAAAGAACGTATTGGCTCTGGCCATAACCGGTATTTCGTGGTACCTTTTGGCGGCAAAACCACTCGGTTCAGAGGGCCCCGGGTCATAACCGTTTATCCTGCGATGCCATTTGGGGGCAAAACTGTCAGTTAGAGGACATGTACCACGTCCTTATTAACAGGAGATTGTTTGAAAATTGATCCTAGTGATATGTTCGACTAGGCATTAACTCTATGTGAGCTGAATTAAATTTTAATTTATCCACCCCGACAAACTGTTGCGGATGGTGGATAGATTTTGTTTTAAGTGTTTTGATTGTTAATTTTAAATTTTAAATATTTTGATTTTGGGATTTTTTTATTTTTTCGGACTTTGTGGAGTTTTGGATTTTGATGGACATTTGGGTGGCATCTTGGAGATATTTGTGAAATTAACCCCTCCGGTTAAGATCTGCATTCAACACGGTTATCATCGGGGTGGTTGGGATCATTCAATTTGAAAATATTTGCATTTTGTAGATGAACCTTGTCAACTCTGTCGAGCTGCCGACAGAAGATCATGTTTCATCATAGGCTTTGTACATTTATTAGTGAATTCTCATTATTAGCCTTGAAGGCCTAATATGAATGTATTAAAACAAACATACCGCTCACCACAACCTTATCAATGAATCTTCCTTATAAAGGGCCTTGAAGGCTTCATATAAATATATAAAATAAATATCTCGGTCGACCTCGTGACCGATATTTATTTAATGGTTCGAACCGTGTCGAGAAGGATCGGGTTCGAACTTAGATTCAACATTTAGCCCGTGCAGCATCCCTAGACGTCACGTGTGTACCATTAACACGCTGTCGGGGCCCATGCGGGTTTATGATTACACTTATCCCTTGTGAACATATGTGTACACAAACTACGGTGCATGTGCAGGAAAAACATTGAAATATTTGTAAACGCCTTATGTCCGCTTACATGGATGTCGCGTATCCGATGGTGTGGCGTAGCATCTTCTAAATATAGTTGTTCGCTGCTTTATACAGGTAGACTGTCGTGCACAACTTGTCTCTTTGTGTAGATAGATTATAGCGCACTAACTAATCTCCTGCTTTCACTCGTAGGTGCTTATAGATAGCTTGTTGTTTGCACAATGAATTTCCCACGATAACCCGTAGTCGCTTGCACATGATACAGTCCTTTGTATTTTGTTTATGATTGATTTCTAGCATGTATGATGGGTCTTTTAAAAGGACTCGTGGGAGCTTGCATTTTGCTATAATCTTTTTCAATTTTGCTCATAGATGGCATTTGGTGAATACGGCAGGTCTCCTATGATGATTTATATGAGCTTGTATTTATTGTAGTTCCTTTCGTATTTTTCCACAAATAGAATGTGGTGCATATAGTGGATCTTCTGTGTCGCCTTCTTCAAACAACAGGCGTTGTTGCTTGTGTTTCGGGTTCTTCATTGTTGCATATAGAAGACATTTATATTCTCTATAATGGATTTGGCATTATTTGGGCTTGATTGAATATCATTATTCATATGTATTGAAAGGATTGTTGCATTTGTATCTTGGCACTCAGGTTATTGCCTTCATTACTTATTAATCTCTTCTATTTGCTAAAAGTCAGTGCATTTGTGATGCGAAACGTAAATGCCATATACTTGCCTAGGTGGCAAGATTAATTAAAGCCCAAATCAATTTGGGGAGAGAGAATGGAAATCTGAAATTAAGGAGTAATTAAAGTTAATTCAAATTTAAATTTTGAATTTGAATTGTTATTAATTGGAAGGATTAAATGATTAATTGATTTAAATCTGAAATTAAATTTCAGATTTAAATTAATGGTTATTAGCTTAATTGGAGGGACGAATTTAAGGAGTAATTAATGCTAATTCGAATTCAAATTTTGAATTTGAATTGTCATTAATTGTGAGGATTAAATGATTGATTGATTTAAATCTGAAATTAAATTTCAGATTTAAATTAATGGTTATTGACTTAATTGGAGGGACGAATTTAAGGAGTAATTAATGCTAATTCAAATTCAAATTTTGAATTTGAATTTTCATTAATTGTGAGCCTCTCCTAATTAAGAAATTTCTTTATCCAAGGAGGAAGAGAGGGGGAGGTGGGGGGTTGGTGGGCATCGGCCTAAGGGATGGCCAGCGGGTGAATTTCTGGACGGGCCAACAGGGCCGGCGGCAAGGAGAACTTGGGGAGGAAAAGCCCGAGCTTGGTAGAGGATGAGAAGTTTGGGGAAATCTAGGAATTTCTAACCTCACGCTCTTAAACTTCAAGATCTCAAAGGAGATTGTAGGGATGTCGGAACTCACACAGAGATCCACGAAACTCTCCTCAAGAACTCACAAAGAGATCTTGAGAATCTCGGAACTCACAAAGAGATCCGCGAAACTCTCCTCAAGAACTCACAAAGAGATCTTGAGAATCTCGGAACTCACAAAGAGATCCGCGAAACTCTCCTCAAGAACTCACAAAGAGATCTTGAGAATCTCGGAACTCACAAAGAGATCCGCGAAACTCTCCTCAAGAACTCACAAAGAGATCTTGGGAAAGTCGGAACTCACAAAGAGATCCTTCAACTGATGTGAAACGTAAATGCCATATACTTGCCTAGGTGGCAAGATTAATTAAAGCCCAAATCAATTTGGGGAGAGAGAATGGAAATCTGAAATTAAGGAGTAATTAAAGCTAATTCAAATTCAAATTTTGAATTTGAATTGTCATTAATTGGGAGGATTAAATGATTAATTGATTTAAATCTGAAATTAAATTTCAGATTTAAATTAATGGTTATTGGCTTAATTGGAGGGACGAATTTAAGGAGTAATTAATGCTAATTCGAATTCAAATTTTGAATTTGAATTGTCATTAATTGTGAGCCTCTCATAATTAAGAAATTTCTTTATTCCAAGGAGGAAGAGAGGGGGAGGTGGGGGGTTGGTGGGCGTCG
>NW_021319178.1:24155830-24220196 GCF_001605985.2 Dendrobium catenatum
TAAATCACAAAGAATGTATCTATTTACTTCTATACTTCTCTACTTATCTAGTCCTCTCTCATAATAGTTCATTGGTATCATATATTTATAATTAAAATAATTTTATCATAAAAAATTAGAACACGCGTGTCCCAGCCGTGTCTGATACATGTCTCAGCCGTGTCCGAAACGTGTCCCAGCCATGTCGGGTTAAATTTAAACATTATTTTAATTGTACACGTGTCTGCCGTGTCCGACATGTGTCCCAGTCATGTCGGGCACATGTCCGTGTCCGACACAACATTCTCTCTTCAAGAGGTGTGTCGGTGCATCATAGGTGAAAAGATATGAAATGAGCATATACGTGAAATGGTTGGAGTAGCTCCAGTTGAAGATAGGATTAGATAGAGTCATCTTAGATGGTTTGGTCACATAACACGGCGGCCTTCCGATGACCCGGTTAGGAGAGTAAAGGTATTAGATTTGACTTATGTTAAGAAAAGTAGGGGTAGACCTAAAAAGACTTGGTTAGAAAATATTTAAACGAGAATTTGACTTTTAATAGGACAATGGAGAAAATAGCTGACCCCACGTAGTGGGATAAAGGCTTGATGTTGTTGTTGTTATTGTTGTTGTATACTATAATTAATTATAATTAAACTAAATTAAACCCCTCCACTTCCTCTGTTTGTTGTTCAATGGATTTAAGGGATACGGCCGAAGAAGCGCTTGCAAGGGAATAAGTTACCTTCACTGCAGCGTGCTCCCGTTCTTTGTTCCAATCAAAATGTTGTGACTTCCGCCCCAACAGGAAGGGGACGTCGTCGAGGGAGGAAGAGGGAAGAGGTAAGGTCTCTCTCTCTCTCTCTCTCTCTCTCTCTCTCTCTCTCTCTCTCTCTCGACTTGTGTGAGAGGTCGGCAGTGGAGGTCAAACCACAGGTTAGAGAGGATAAAGGTCGGACGGGGGAGATGGAGTCGGTTGGAGCAGGCAGTGGATCGAGCTAGGGGCTCGGCCTGGCATCGGTTATATGGAGGTAGAGGCAATCATGGATTACATAAGGTGGAGGGAGATCGGAACTTCGCTTGGGGTTTTCGCGTGGAGAAGAAACAACCCCGAAGGCTTCGTCTGTCTTGGTATTTAACAACGAGAGTTGGGTACGATTGAGCAAGTTATACGCAGATATCGTGGGAGAGGACACGAACGACGCCTCTTGCAGTGTTACAGACATGAGCGGGATATCGGACAAAGATTTACACGCAGGTAATGATTTTTAAAACCCCTTTCTTTGTTGTTATGTTTCTATTAAAGAGGTTAACAGGGGGGGTCAAAACATTTTAAATTGTAATTTTGGAGAGCTCTAAGTCCTCTATGTTCAGCACATTAATGTCTAGTAGAGAGTCTTTTCAGCTCATAAATCTGAAATTAATTGAGGTCCATTCCCCCTTTCTAATGGCTCTTTGGTTTCCCCACCTAGCTCCCCTTTCCATGGCTTCCTTTTCCCTTCCCTGTGTCTCTTCGTTTTTCCCTTCTGGTTCTTCTTCTCGTGGATGGTTTCTTTTCCCTTTGGCTGCCCATTCTTTCCCCTTCTTTGTGGCTCTTCAGTTGTCACAGGCTAGTTGCCTTTTCCGGTCCCCTTTGGCTGTTGTTCCGATTCCCTTGGTTGTTGTTCCGGTTCCCCTGGTTCCTCCCCCTTTGGATGATGTTCCGGATTCCCTGGCTACTATCCCGATTCCCATGGCTGCCTTTTTTCGGGTTTTTAAGAGGCTGTTTGGGTGTTGTTCTTGGACAGCCCCTTGGCCTTCTATTTCCCCTTTTTAATTGAGTAAATTGAAGATGTTTTGGGCTGTTTGGCTGCACCTTTTCTCCTTTATATATTAGATGTTTTGTTATAAAAAAAGGGAGAGATATGATGTGATTTTTGGAATAGAAAACCTGAGGGTTCTTGTTGGAAAAGCTTGCGAGTGTTTTCCATTCTTCTTCTCTTCTTCAAGGAAAGCTTGCGAGCTTGTCCTCTCCTTCATCTCGGCTTCTTACCTCTTTCTTCTCTCCACAAGTTCGACGCCACTTGTATCCTTCTCAAAGCGACGGATGAAATGCAGTTTTAGGAAGTCGTATGTGTCGTTTTATTTTTTTATTTCATAAGTTTGTAAGCGTCTTTTGTTGTATGATCGTCTTTATATGACATTAAGTGGAGTCTTTTGAATATCCTAGGAAATCTTGTAATTTGCTTGCAAAAATTGGGGTCTCCCTATATTTTTGCTTGCATCAATAACCTAAAGATCTAATTACAAATTTGATGTTAAACAATTTAGGCTTTACATATCCTAATTCAATTAGAAATGTTGTAAAAAAGAACATCACACAAAGAAAATTAGAATTCACAAATCAAAGATAGCTTAATATGCATAATATTCTTTTAAGTGCAAACAATAAAATACGAGAATTAGGATTCAAACAATAATGCAATGATCAAATAAATCTTAAAAACTAATAAGAAATTTGAACCATATAAAATCACTAAGCTATTGCAATTTTTCGCCACAATTAGAGTTCCAATTGTATCGAATTTGAACAAAATTAAATAACTCTAGCAAGCCAATAACAAATTATTTGGAAGAAAATAGATCTGTACGAGTGAATAACTTCCCCAAAACAACATAATTGCACTTCTCCACATTCGAAGAGATCACACATCCAATATAAACAAAACATTGAAATTAAAATAATAATTTTTATTGAATTCAAAAGCTTAATAATGATATAAACAGACTATCTATTTATGGACTTTTCAGCCATAAATAAGTTAATCGATATAGTTGATTCCTAGATGTGGATAAAATTACACAACTAAAATCCTGAAAAGTCCTATCGCATAAGGCATGCCACATAAATCAAGCAGCCAAGGATAGTTTCTAAAAGATACCAGGCTAAGGATCCACCAATAGAAGTTACACCACATATACCAAACCGCAAAGGCATTGCATGAAACTAGATAAGAATTAATATGAGTGCTCAGCTAAAGAAGCCAACAAAAAATTTTGTGAGTCAAAACAAGAAGTAAAAAAAGGAATAGCAAGTGAGACGTTGCAATACCACATCATAATCACTAATGAAGAATAAATCATCCCTCAATATAAATCCCTAATGCAAGTTATTAAGAAAAGCATAGCCATACTAGATACAAACTAAGACTTTACGCAATAATGTGAATACCTTGCAAATTATTTAATAGCATAGCTATTTGATTTTGTCAACTAGTTATCTCACTTTTAGTTGTTAAATTCAACTGCTTTAACTTGATGGATTCTACAAACTGAGATAAAATTACTGAATCCAAAGAATATCTAGCAAGATCAACTAATTTGGCATTCATTCTATCGTTAAAAACTAAAATCACGCAAACCACTAGACACTAGTTGAGGTGATAGGGCCTCAGCAACTAAAATGCTTAAGCGAACTAATAAGAAACTTGCAACTATATAGTTTATTAATAAAAAAGTGAAGCTCTGCAGCAACGCCCATGATTAGGTAGGTATCACCACCAAACACAAGTTTATTTGGGAAAACCGTTAAATCATTTCATTTAATTCTCCATTTTAATTTGTTGCACAAATTGTAAACAAAAAACACTGTAGTAATGTCAGTCCAACTCAATCTATAATTAATTTGCTGATCCTTGTATTTTTAAGTTCATTGATTGAACTATTTTGCCTTTATTATGTTTATGATAAAGGATAACAAAGCGCCCAATAACTTACTTTTAATTATCATCTTCTGCCCTGTTCTTTCTTTTTCACACATTTCTTGGCTACAAAATGTGTTATCATGTATATTAAGGTGATCAAACGCAAGGAATTATGAAGTTATTCCTAGTTTTATTTTGTAAACAAAAAGCATTAAAGATAATTATTTCTTTATTAAATTTAATAAATTGTAAAAAGTAAGCTCTTATGTTCCCTTCATTTAGGGAAATCCAAGGAGATACATGCTTTAGCAATTGGATTTAGTTTTGAACAAATTGCAAATGTTGACCTCCTAATGTAATGCAAATAATAGCTTATTCAACTTTATTTAAATAAATTTAAAAAATCAATATATTTAACTATTTCTAAACTTGTGCTGTTCAATCTGCAAGGAAATCATCATTTGTCAGAACATAAGAAACCTTCTAGATCTAGTAGCTAATTTATAGGATTAATTAAAAAAACGCACAACATAGATGCTTATGTTCCAAGAAATCATAAAAAACAGTAATCAAATGACAAAAAATAAAAATATTATATAGCCACCATCCAATCAATAAAATGTTCAGACGAAGTTACTCTATTACAGTTGAGATAGTATGTGTGATAACAAGTTTCTTGCCATCCAGCTAAATTGACTAGGCAGGACTTTACACGCATACAAAACCAATGGATAAACCCAACTAAACACCCCTCCATAAAACACCTTCAATAAAATAAACTAGAAAAGGTTTTGGGAAATTTTTAGTCAGCTCGGTGAATGCAATGAGGATGTTAGATGAGAATTGGTCATCTTTCTGTTATTGCCATGTCAGTTATCAAATTTTAATTTAAGTATCTTTCAATCTGGTATTTATCCTCAAATATATAACCTGCCCAAGGTAAGAAGACACAAGCTTCCCATTTCATGTAGATGTTATTGCTCCTGCCCCATTGTTCATCTAAATCGGCATCCTTATCTTATTTATATATCTTACATTGCTAGAATGAAAGTAAATAGAGGTCGTTCCCAACAACATCACAAGAAGCACCCATGGAAGCAGAATTGGAACGGTTGCTGAAGAGCTCATGGTAGTTCATTATAGCATGCTTCTGATCAAAGATTAAGCTCTAATGAACAGACTCGAACAAAAATGTGTAATGTTTAACATAAAATTCAATCTGTTAAGAAGCTAAAATTAGATAAATGATTGTTGGATAAAACAATTTAATGGCTGATAGCAAACCTGAGACCAACTTTAATGAGCATAAAAATGTTATTTCATCTATTCAACAGATATTTATTACAGTACCTGAGAGCTAGAAAACTAGTAATCTGAAGGAAGCTCGGTTCTCACCTTAAGAAACATTACTTGTATCTTCCTTGTTTTTTTTTTTTCGTTTTAATAATGAAAAGATATTGCTTATCAGTGTAATAAGCCAATCATCTGACAACTAACAGAGGTACAGCTGTGATCTGCATTGGCATGATTACTAAGATAATTCATTAAGCGAACACCAATAAGAAAGCAACTTCTAAAAGACATTTAAATGATAACTTACACAGGAATGTTTACAAATTTTAAGGCTATGGATTCAAATGCTGCAATTGATTATATTGTTATTTTATTCAACATTGTTTGCTTGGGAGCCGCGATATTTTTCCACCTATATTATATATTTTGTTTAGTATACTTTCTTTCTGTTTTCCTTTCCTTGTAACTTTTCACATGTACCTCAAACGAAATAATTTTCACCACCAACTTAAATTCCATGATTACATGCTCAAATTTCCAGTATTAACACAGCCTCAGAAAGAGAAGCAAATTATCACAAAACACAGAACGAGGTTCCTTTTGCTCCATCTCCTATGACAAGTTGATGGTAGATTTTCATACTAGGTACTATGATGTGCAATGATATAAAAACGTGCTTTGTGACTTTTCCTAGTTCTATAAAGCAAAAAATGTTTAAAACTTCACAAGACTCGTATCTCATTTGCATATCACACAACTCCCTTAACATGCAGTTTTAAGCATTGCATAAAATTGCATATTAAATGGTATGCATGTCCGTAAGTTTTGAAAATGCTTCCTAACCATTTATGACATTTTCCCTTTCACATGTGAAAAAACATATATAAAAAAACATAAATTCATATATGCAACAAAAAAATCAGTTTGTTACAGAATAACTCTAACTGAGATTACTTGCCCTAAATGGTTTAAAAAATAATAAGAAACTCAAAATGAAGCTCAAGCTAAATATCAAGAACATAACTCACACTTTTTGTCATTACCCTTTTAAACTGCAGATACCCTATGGATGCAATTCTAAGCTATCAGAAATGAAAACTAATACCACACAATTGAAGAAGATTGGTGAATATCGGTAAGGAACAAATATTGGCATGTGTAATTAACTTACACAACTTCAGAAGTTGTTGATATACATTTCAACAAGAAAATGCATTTTTTAGTTTAAGCAAATTGATAAAAGTGCTTTTCACAGATACAGCAACATGCATACATTCAACGCAAAACTCATCTGCCAATCTCTCTAGATTTCCTGAACTGTAATGGCCCAGAAGCTTCAAAAATTGAAATACACCACATACTGTTTGGGCTAAATGTAAGGTCAAGGATAAACTTTTTCTCTAAAATTGTCCCTCTTCAAGCATTACTTACTAAAAGCATGAAAACTTGTCAATGCTACATATTTCTCCTTATTTACAATATTGTTCAAAATTATTTTATTATAAAAACCACCTCCCATAATCAGTGCACGGAACTCCCACTACTACAGTGTCTGAAGAGGGTTATTGCAAATTACGATCCTCTCAAAATTAATTATTTCTTTGCATTGCTATTTATCATTTACTAAAGTAGAGAGTTATCGCTTACGTGAACCATAGTTCAGTAATTTTGACGAAACAAGTCCTTCAAAATGTAGTAGAAAAAAAATGAAAGAAAAATAGTAATAAAAATCTTTCTGAAAAAATAGCGCTCGTTCAAGCATACTCTGTGTATACGGGAAGTAAAATATCTCTATCTTGGCATTATAATAAAACTAAAACCTGCTTCTGCAGTCAGCATTCCAACCCAACCAAATAGTGTTTTTTTTTTCCTTCCTAATAAAACACTGCAATACTTCTTATTAGTGTCATTTCAAGCCTTAGATATCTTTATAAGTTTCATTTCAGTTGAAAGCCAAAGCATGAAAGATCGCCACAGTATTTAAAAATAATTGAAGTTTCCTCAACATATTTTCCAAAACAAGATTTGCATATCAAGCAGACTGAAGTGGAACTTAAATGAATCATGTAAATCGGCAGAACTCAACAAGCAGACTAGCATGCAATAGTACATTATAGAATAAAAAATAGTTGCAAAGGCAATATTAAGTATTTTCACGTAGTAACCGAAGTTTTTCAACAAGCCATGACTCCAGATTTCCAAGTTTAAAATTGAAGCTGCGTGGAAGATAAAAAAAGAATTTTATCAAACTTTGTTTAATGATCAAGCATCAAGTCCAGCAACTCCGAAGGAAATAAGAGAACTTCCCAAAAGAAAACGTAAGTTCTGAGTATTCAGAAGCAGCACAATGATCCATGCATATACATTGGATATACAAACTACAATGGATACATGCCTTCATGTTCAAACTTTCGAATTTTAAACAGCCATAAAATAATAAATGAAGTAAATACTGCTTGAAATATAGGCATATTTGAAATATTTCATTCATCTCTCTGCTTACTTAAGGCCTTATATGTCATTGGTAAATATATTTCGACTATCCTAAATTTTGGATCGTAAGAACTGATTATCTTGTTCAAGTCTAGTAATCTTTTTATTCTTTATTCGTAGTTATTCATGTTATCATTAAGTTATCGTCATTTCAAGTACATCAAAACCAATTTAGTTCAACAAAGTAAACAAAAACAAGTTATGAAGGCCAACTTAGCAGTTAGTGACAACGCCCAAATCAAACTATATCCCTTGATGACAATAAGACACAAAGGACTAAAGAATCTTATTTCTGAGATGACATAAAAGCAGAAACTAACAATTAGAATGAAAAATCCCAAATCTCAGGTATAGTAATTATCTTCCTGTTTTCATGGTGAAAACTTACACATGGCTACTTAGTACATGAGATTTCATTCAGTTTAATGCAATCTTTAGCACAAGCTCTTCCAACTTTTTCATTCAATTATTCTCTATAATGTCAAATCTAATTTGAATAAAATTGAAAGTTCCATCCTTGGATCACTCCAATTGTTTCAATTCCACATTTACTGTAGAATAGATTGGCTTTTGAAATAACGAATGAATGTTCAAATAATGGCTTGCCAAGTTCCGGAAATAAAATATTTCACTCAATGACAGAATACTAATAACTTGTGAAAGTCAAATGCATGAAAGAAATTCCAACAAATCGGTTGGGAGAAAAAAAGGGTTTAATGCCTTGCATATGATATATAATTCGATTGAAGCATAGTCAAATAAAACTGAAAGTTATATGAGACAGTATAGTGAACTAGTAATAATTACAAGAACATCTGTAGATGTATCTTCAACAAATAAGCAAAATTCATTATTTAAAAGGTAAATGGTACGCACGGATCAGCTCTCAAGCATACAAAAAAAAGACTGAAATAGTATTACCTAGACTGTAATTATAGGGCAAATCAACACTTTAGGATTATATCAAATAACCTCAAGGGTAATAATGTAAATACTTAACAAAAACCTTGTAATAACAAAACTGAATTGGAACTGTAATATGAGTGGTTTGCTATAGTACCCAACTATTTATTACAGTATCCAAAAAATAGATAGATCGACGAAACTAAGGACTATGATTTCAGGAGATCCTGGTGACTGTTTGACATAGAAGAAACGCACTTGGCGCTTCTTTGTTTGGAAATTGAATACTTTTGTATTCCTGGTGATTTTATGAGGGGAATTCTTCTTTTATTCCTATTATTCCTTTTTTTGGTTTCCTACTTAAGAAAGATTGCTCCAAATTTTATAAAATATTCACATTCCATGTTAGTTTTCTGAGAGATGATTCTATTCGTCTTATTATTCCCATCACACTGGACTGTTCCATATATTTGTTAGTGAATTTACATGAGACTTCTTGCCCCATGGATGTAGGTCATTCGTAATTGAGCAACATAAATCCCAGTGTTCTTGCATGTGTTGTAGTGTTTATTATTTAATGACATATTTAGGCGTGGTATAAGTTTTGTTTTATCCTAAGGTTAATCCTATTGATCTCATTGGCGGCTGGCACTTTAGTTACAACGAAGTAGTACTAGAGTAGCCAGTTTAAACTTAAGATATAGCATCATCAAAGCCTTCCACTAACTTAACCAAATATGGCTGAGAAATTCAATGGGAATAACAATTTCAATATCTGAATAATGAATATGAGAACATTTTTATCTAAGGAGGGTTTGCTTATAGCTCTAAAGGAGAAGTATTCCCTAATTGGCACAAATGAAGATAAGTAGATGGATCATTCACAATTTATGAGACAAGGAACTTCACAATATTAGCATATTAGAGCGCCGCACAAGATTTAAGGGCCTTAAATATTTTTTCTTAGAAAAATTGTGGCAATTTTAGCTATATCCGAAAAATAAGTTCCCACCAAGAAATACTCTCAGAGTCTGGGAATAGGAACCATTATAAGGCAACACTAGACCAACTTTCAACTTTAAGTTTGTCGAGTTTAGCAAGCCATCCACTTACTTGGTTGGCAATATTCGAATGGAAATGAAACCAATGCATTGAGCCAACCCACCTGCCTGATGGGATTAGGATGCCAAGTGAACTTGTCCCAAAGAAATATTTGTCTTGGCAACCCGTTAGGATTTGCTTGGCAAATGACTAACTCAATGACACATGTCTCAACCACTCTTTAACAAGTCAATCAATCTCAATAGGGAATATGGATAAGGCAAGCCACTTTAGCAAACCAGCTTTAAGGAAAGTATCCATGTGGTGATAAAAATCATCAGGAAAAGCATTTCATAGGGTAATTTCACGTGTAATGAGACGTAACATACTTGAGTTTAAGATGGGAAAATTTGTTTCCCTGCTGTCTCATTATAATATCAGGCCTGAGACCAATCAAGAAAGGTTATCATAGCTTACCATAGAGCAAAAATTGTTAATATGAACTATGAAGACTGAATACTCAGGCAAGTGACCAACAACGAAACTTCATATTTCCACCAAAGTTGGGATCTATGAACCCCTAATTATAGATTTCCTTTCACCTCCAATTGTTATAATTAAGTTCCAAATTGCATTCTACCGTTATCATGACATGACTAGCCATTTTCAATTACATGCATGAAATGTATGACTCAATGATAAGTATGATCATATAAAAGGGTGCATGCTTAAAAATTATGTGATGAGATATACTGCAATGGGTTTACGAGTTTGAGTGGAAACACTACTATGAAATTGTAGTTGTTGACACTCTGAGGGTGACAACCATCAAAGGATGGGGATTGGGGTTGACGGGTCTCTCAAGGTAAGACCTAACAAGAAGGAAAAATCCAAGGAAACAACTAGGGGTGTCAATATTTGACCCGACCCAAAACCCAAACCAGACCCTACCCGAAAAATTCCAGATTTCAGTCAACTTGTTTGCCAGACATGTCGGGTTCAGGTTCAAGATTCTGACCCGTTTCTAAAACTGGGTCAGGTACGGGTAGACACGAAAACAAGAAGGTAAATCGAATGCAACCTTGGTGGGTGACAGATGGCTATTCTTTCTCATTCTCTTCTTGATTCCGCACCCGCACCTGATGATCGCTCTTACTCTAACCCCGCACTCGCACTGCACTCGGGACGCACCCAACCGTGCTCCGCTCGCACCGATAAAAGATGTTGACCATAAAGGAAGATTACCTACGCAACGATAAAAGATGTTGACCATCACTAGAACGCCATCCAGTCAACACATAAGATTTCAAGATTGCCTAAGTACTACCATCTCTTGAGAAAAGTTTATTAACAAATTTCATAATAAGTACAACCAACCAATAACAAAGGACATGATGTGATGTAGGATTAGCATGTCAAGACTTTTGCATAATGAAATTAAACACAAGTTGAATTTAAAATTAACAAGTTGTTAATCATGGGGATGAATAAAACAATGTTCAAAACAAGAAAGTCATTCCACAAACAACAATTAACCACAACCAAAGTTCTAGAATTCAAGAAGGATAAATCAAATGAATAACTTATAGCTAACATGGGTTTTGGCTAGGGCTGCAAGAGAACCAAACGTTCGACGAGCTACTCGTTGTTCGGTTCGATTAAAGCTCGTTTGTGATCGTTTAATTAGCTAAACAAACAAACTTGAACAATATTTTAAATACTCGATTCTTAAATAAACAAACTTGAACACTAACGCGTTCGTCTCATTTATGTTCGCGAACAACATCATTTGAAGTTCGTGAACAAGCTCGATAAGAAGCTCGATAAAAGTTTGATTCATGCTCGATTTTGAACTCGTGAATAAGCTAGAAAAAAATATTTAATATTTGACTATAAAATTAATAAATATAAGTAATCCTTGTCATTGTTACATAGACAATTGTTTTTATTATAAATGTGTTTGTTCATAGATATGTTCATGAATGTATTTGTTTGATAGTTAAAAAAAAATTCGTTTAATATGTTCGCGAACAAGCTCGATAAGCACTAAACGAACGAACATGAACTGAACATGAACCGAACATGAACACTCATTAATTTAAATGAACCAAACATGAACACAAACAATAAAGCTCGAACAAACATGAACCAAACTTTGAACAAGCTGATATTAAATGAACACAAACATGAACACTCACATACTCGTCTCGGCTCGATTCATTTGCAGCCCTAGTTTTGGCTAAAAAGATCCAACATTTAATATAGATTAGTCACTACAAGAATCATGCACTCAATGATTTAAGAAACTAGCAGATTTAAATTAACATGAAAATAGTGATGCCACAGTGAATTGGACTTCAAAGATATCTACTTAAATGTATGAAGTAAGAGTAGAAAGACTTAGGTATTTGCGTCGCAAGGAAGCCTCCTTCAGATATGATGTGGTCTCAACCGGTTGATCATCAAAGGGTTGCTCCATAGTGCCTTCCTTGTGTCTTGCTTCACAGTGGAGAAGAAGAGATGTTGATTGAAATCTGGAAGGAGGGAGGCCACGATTTTTACTATTTGGGGGAGATTAAGGATGGTGTGAGGTTAATTAGAGTGGTTGGGCATAGGGAAATGGGAGAGAGTGAGATTGGAAAATGGAAAAATAATTTTGGGAGAGGTAAAAGTTAACTTTGCAATTAATAGATCAACTTCCCATTAATTAACATGAAGAGTTCCAAGAGCGGGCCAACATGGGGAAAGGGAAGGGGTTGTGGCTTTTCCAAATCCTAACTAGTTTTGAAAATGAAAATAAGGAGAGTCAATTAATGGGTCAACTTCAGATTAATTAACAATGAAGAGTTCCAAGAGTGGGTCAACCATGGGGAAAGGGAAGGGGTTGTGGCTTTTTCAATTCCCAACTAATTTTAAAAATGAAAATGTTGGTAGAGCCATTTTTTATAAGTAATTAAGAAATGGGACCTTAATTTTCTGCATTACAAAATTAATAAACATGAACAGTTCCAAGAGACAAGTGGGGTCCAATTGAAATCCCAAAGGTCAAAATTTGAGATTTGGGAAATTTTGGATTGGGAACATGGATGGGGTGGTGCTGGTGGTGGTGGTGGGCTTGCCGTCGACGATGGAAGGGGAAGGGGTGGCTGGCCGAGAAAGGGAGGGGAAGAGAGGTTGACCGACGGTTAGGGAGGAAGGAGGGAAAAGGAAGAGCTCACCTTAATGGGTTGTTGGGTACTTCATTTGCCTTCTCATAAGGCTTCACCACTCCACCACACTCACTCTCACACAAGAGAAGAGGGCTAAAATTAGAATTTATTCAAAAATAATCATCATCACCTTACAAGGGGGGAGAGAACCATATATATAGGCTCCACCACATGATAAGATAAAAAGACACAAATGTCGTTGGGCTTACAACATAACATTACGGAAAAGTTCACAAATGCCCTTGGGCTTACAACATAACATTAAGAAAAAATTCACAAACTAAATTAAATCACACACAACACACATAACAACTAATAATATAACGACTCAATCATAGCCGTTGATCTACAGCCCCTTCTATGATAAACTTTCCATGCATTGATGTCCCCATCATGATGGCAGAGTAGTTGACTTGACAAAACTAGCATGACATAACAATTGTTGATTATGAAAGAAGGTTTGTGGAGCTCACTTAGTAAAATTTTTCGAATGGTGATGACAGAGGATCAATTGGTCATTTCAAAAAACTGATTATGAAATCCACTCCAGCAATAATTGGTAGCATGCATCTCAAAGACTATGAAGACTTGGTGGTTAGGGCAATGTTAAAAGAGAATGAAAAGATGACCCAAACACAACACAACAAGAACAAGAGGTAGATTACTGGTTGAAGTGATCAATAGTACCCCCCTCCAAAGACAGGCAATGAGGCTGACAATTTGCTCCAACTGCAGGAAAAATGGTGGGTAGTGTCTTGCTACCACATAGCAACGCCACTAGGTTTTTGTCCATTGCACAAGCAACTGCCCATTAGGAGGAGCTTTTGGTGCCAAATCAACCAGCAAAGTAAAGTAGTTAAACAAATGAGAAATCAAGCCAACGGGAGTAACCATGCCACCAAGTGAAACATTATTACCCGATCTCGAGCATATTTTATCAACTGCTAGGAAGTTCAAGATAAACCATACAACAACAACATCAAGCCTTTATCCCACTGCGTGGGGTCGGCTAAATGAATCCTTTTTCTCTATTGTGTCCTGTTAAAAGTCAAATTCCCTTAAGTTCAAGAGAAACCATAGTTAGAAATAAATTCTTTTGTAATGAGAAACCCATGTTCACATTTATAGAAACTAAGTTGAGTCAATAATCACTTCAAACCCATGACTAGGGTCAACACTCCATTTTGAAGACAATAAACCAAGATATGAAACTTAGTACTCAAGCTATGAAACTTAGTACTCAAGCGATAGAAACCAAGTTATTAGTCTTGTTGTCGACAAGAGATAGCATGCTGATGACTATGTGTGCTCATGCTGAATTGTTTCATGAAGATAGCATTCATGTTATTCTCTATTTCATTCCCATAACTAAATTTGGCATATATTGGGAATGATTGGCTAACAAAAACTAAGCCTCTATAGACTGTAGAGAGAGAATGGTCGAATTTAGACATCAATGATTAAAAAATTGGCAGCATCAACCATGTTTTCCTCTTCCCTTCCTAGCGATCAAGGAAACGGGACATGTCAAGAAGGGGTGACAGGCATACTTAGTGCATCAATATGATCTCAGCATTAATGCTGACAGGATGGGCGCCAATGATCTGTAGGTACCCAAATATCTTTCCCACTAGTCTAACAATGATGTAACCAAATCGGAACTTCAAGTGCATGACAGTTTTCGTCCCAAATGTGATGCCCATCTTGAAACTAGCGTACCAATTGATATTAACTGAGTAATATGAATTAAGGCGACAACTTTAGGACTTTCTAGATATGAACTTCACTCAACTAAACATTTCTCCTTTGGGACACGTTGCAATTCAAGAAGAAACAAAGTAGCTAACTTTCATTTCAGCATTAACTACCAGGGACTCAATAAGGTAGTGGTTAAGAATAAGTACCCTCTAGTAAGAAGAGAGAAATATTTTGGGCAACTAAAAGGTGCTAAAGTGTTTTTGAAGTTCGACTTAAGATTTTGGAGATCAAGTTATCATTTTAAAAATAGAGTTTCAAACATAACAAATACAATAAATTCCTGGTGGTGCCATTCAATTTGATAAATGCTCTCGATACCTAGATAAATAGCATGAATGGTGTATTCTGGCAATATTTAAATGGATTTGTCCTTGTATTCCTAGAAGACATACTAGTCTACTATCATAACTTGATGGCACATTACACACATTTAGGCAAAAGTCTTAAAGAATCAAAGAACATCAATTATGTGCCAAGCTTACTAAGTGCTATTTTTTGGCTTAACTGCATCTCTTCTTTGGAGCATGTGAATATCGTCGAAGGCATCTCTATTGACAGAAAGTTATTGTAATCATTAACTAGCCTAAACCACATAATATGATAGAAGCCTACAATTTATTTGGATATGTCGATTATTAACGATGGTTCATTCTTGCCTTCTCGCAAAAGGCGGTGCCTTTGACCTGACTCACTTAGAAGCTGCTCAAGATTGAGTGTGTTGATCATTGCTGCCTAAAATCCAAGCGTTGAATTAAGATGGCGTCAGTACTTGCACTACTTGATGCGTGAGCAGGGTTTCAAACATATAGTGACGCCACATTACAAGGAATCAAATGTGTACTTATGCATCACTTAAAGGTAGTTGTCTATACTTTCCGACAGCTAAATGAAGGAACAATATGACAAATGATCTATACCTAGCGACCATCATCTTTACCTTGGAGATGTGGTGACACTACTTGTATGACATGCAAGTAGTGCTCCTTGCCAATCACAAGTATTTAAAATATTTCTACATGTAGGAGCTCAACTTCCAAAAGAAAATATAGATGAAACTTCTCACCACTTATGACTTGTAGATCCAATATCATTTCGATAAGATAAATATTGAAGCTTATGCCCTCAACAAAAAGTTAACACTACCCAACACTTGTTGACCCAATATAACTGACATGCTAGCATGGGAGAAGAGATTAGCTGATGGACAAAAGACTAATGGTTTTTTTATCGACATAATGCAACAAGCTAATAGTGAAGTAATGATGACTTCCATGGCTGGATTTTCATGTTAACGAGCAAGGCATGTTCCCATTTTGTGGAAGATTTTGTGTGCCAATAACATTGAAGGACAACATCTTACAAGTGGTGCATCAAACCACCAAAAACCTAGATTGGAAAACTCGCTTTTGGTGATTAAGAATGAAGAGAGATGCCACTGATCATGCTACCCAGTGTCTCATAAAACAAGTGATCAATGTGGAACATCAAAAGCAAAAAGGACTACTTCGAACCCTAATGAAACCACAATAAATGTGGGAAGATGTTGTTGTGGACTTCTTAGTGAGAATGTCAAGGACATGGAACTATCACAACATCACTTAAGTCATTGTCAATCAATTTGCCAAAAGTGCTGCTTCTCTCCAATCCATCAAAACATGATCGTTAACCAACTAGTGAGGACTTCCGTCAACATCATTAGACTTTATATGAGGCTAAGAATAATAACAATGAACAAAGATGGTTCACATCATCAATATGGTGACAACTTCAAGATATCATGGAGATGTGCTTTAATATCAATGCAACATTTCACCCTAAATTGACAAGCAAATGAAGAAGCTGATTCAATGTTGGAGGATTTATTGAGAATAAGTTGCCTTGATTTTGTAGGTGATTAGTTAACACTTTTCTTTGATAGAAGACGATGAAGTCATTGGATTAGATTTGGTGGATGAAACGATCAACAAGATTTAGCTGATCCAACAGTTACTCATAACACAAGATAGGCAAAAGAAATATTCGGACCTCAAGCACCAAGATTTCCATTTTATGTTGTAGACAAATTGTTCTTGAAAGCAAATCATATGCAAACATTAAGAGATTTGGACAATCTAGTCACAACAAATAGGGCATTTTTATTACTATGGTAGTTTAGGACTTGTCTCTTACCAACTACTACTACTGTTGCCAATGGCAGACATTTACAATATTGTTCATGTCTCAAATCCCAATAAACATGCATCAAACTCAATTTTCCTTGTCCAATAGATGACTCAAATTTGTGGCCTAATGTTAGCAAATTTTAGAACAAGTTCGCTAAATTTAAATAGAGAATTTTATAGGTTCTTTTAAGTTTTTGTCATGTGAAAACAATTGTTGTGAGGGCCGATGACTTGAAGCAAGTGACTGACACTAGACCTTCATGTCAACATTTGGGGTGGAAGCTATGAACCCCTAATTCTGCATTTTATTTTATCATTATATATTATGGTTACCTTTTAAATGCCACTTTATTATTATCATAGCATAACAAACCACTTTTCATTACATGCATGAAATTTAAAACACGACGGCATTGTTTGATTATAAGAAAATGGTGTTAGCTTAAAGATTTTTTATGAACTATATCGTAAAAGGTTGGCACACCCAAGTGGAAACAAGCTCATAGAATGATAGTTATTGATGTTATAAGGGCGCCAACTCTCTAATTGAGAGGCTAGAGGGCCTTCAGGCACACCTTACAAGGAATTGGCTAAGTGAATAATCATGTAATGGCAATGGCTAATAACACCCAAATGCATCATTTATCACCATTATTTTATGATACATATGACTTTGATATTGCCATGTTTTCTTGTTTTACCATCGCATTTTCATTTCCTTTCCACTTTATCATCATGTCAGCCCAATACCATGATATATATAGTTGATGTTTCACATATTTTTACAGAATACATCTTATCATTGTTATTGATATGCTGGGGGGCCCACAACCAGGAAGGTGGAGAGGGGTTGTGTAGAAAGGTTCCTAATTAAGAGTGAGTTAATTAGGAAAGTTCCTAATTAAGGAAAATTATTTAGGAATGTTTCTAATCAATGGGGAGCTATTTAGGAAAGTTTTTTAATTATGTTTATGCTATTTATGAAGTATTTAATTATTTAGGAAGGTTTCCTAATTCATGTTTAATTGTTCATGAAGCTTTCCTAAATCATGTTTAATTATTTGGAAAGGTTTCATAAATTATGTTTATGTTGATTAAGAATGTTCTATTTATTTAAAAATATTTCTTAAATTATGTTATGCTGATTATGAAGGTTTTAATTATATTATTGTATTCTATGGCTATTTAAGGGGGAGTTTGTCTATGATTTAGGCATGATATGGCTGAGTTTATTTTCCTAATGCTTGTTGTGAGATCCTAGCAACGTCTATGGGAGAGTTGATCTATCTCTCAAATAGTAGATTAATTGTATCTTGCTTTAGAAATAAGAAAATCAACCTTATACTTGTGTTCCTGTGTTGTTCTTCTTTTTTATTTGTTATTTTTACTTTGAAAGCATATCAAATTGGTATCATAACAATTTTTTGGGACCTATGGCAACAAAGAAGGTGGAGGCGTTGAGATGTAAGATGGAACAAGTCAAATCCAAGGTGGAGAAGAAATTCTCAGCCATTGAAGGGAGATTTTCATCTATGGAAAACCGATTGGGAAGGGTGGAGGAAATGTTAAGGAAGCTCATGGGATGCAATCCAAAACTCCATTGGTGGTTCCGATTGCTAAACCTAACCAAGATTTGATCGTTCTTGTGGCCGAATCTAAGGAAAAATAGATCTACAGGAGGAGTTCGATGAGAGAGGATCGTGAGATAGAAATTTTGAGGGAAGAAGAGAAGATGCCATCTTTGAAGCCAATTCTGAGGGGAAAGGGTGAAGGAGAGGAAGTTTTGGTGGAGCTACAAAGTTTGGAAGAAGAAGAAGATGGGGACTTCTCACCAATTACATTGGAAGAATGGGACAAAAATTATCCTGAGCTTATATATGGTTTATGTGCAAATTCAAGCAAGTATTCTTTGGCACTTCGCCAAGAGGTACTTCATAAGGTGTAGAAACAATATCTGCTGGGGCTAAGAACCAAGGATCCAGGAATTAGACAATGGTTCTTCTTAATTTACAATTACAATTTTGAGAAAACACGCTTCATCAGAATTTTGAAGAAGAATGGGCTTCTTGAGGATGATATTAATGCTCCTCTGCGGTGTGGCATTGTCAAAATTTTTTATCAGCCCGACATTGAAGCTTCTACTAATGGTGATGGATTTGTTGAGGTTTTCATTTCACGACCAAGTGGTAAGAGGTATTATACTGTACTGTCTCCAAGAAGTGCACAAATTCCTAGAGGGAGTAGAAAACCTGGTATTGAATCTTTGGATTGGAACCTCGATGGGGAAAAATCTACTTATCATGCTTCAGATCCAAGAGCATGGACTATCTATGATGGTAACCCTGACCCTAACCTCAAAATAATGGGCTGGCAGATTTCACCAGTCATACCCCATAATTATGAACAAATTAGCTATCCAGTTGCAGTTTTTACATTCACTTTATTCAATTCGATAAAGACACCAGTAGAATCACTCTATTTTTTACATGCGCAAACTCTGTAGGTGGGAGCTCTAAAGTTTCTGGGAATCATTCCAACTCCAGAATAATTCTACAAGATGATATCCGTGGAGTGCTTTTACATCAAGAACGGCAAATGAACGACCTCCAGTGACATTCGCAATAGGTTGTCAAGAGACACCTGATATTCATGTTTTTGAATGCCCTTGTTTCATAATATCTGAAAATGCAAAAGGATTTCCAGTAAGGATGAGTGGGACGAAATTATAAAGCATGGGCCTTTTGATGAGCTAAATCAAAATGAAACACCAAAACCTTCAGATCCTGGATCATCCATAGGAGCAACTGTTGCAGCTTCGATGACTATTCTTGCCCAAGCAATTCATAGTGTTACATTTGATTTTTCATGGGCATGTCCACAAAAAAAAATTTACCACTGGAAGAACCCATCACAGGCTTTACACCAGATTTTGTGGTTCTGTTGAAAATGCTGCTGCAAATATTATGCATGAAGCCATTATTGACCATGGCAATTGGGAAGCACAGATTGAAGATTAGAAAACACCCATGTTACAGGACAAGAGTCTTCCTTCTTGGTACTCAACTACTCTTTTCAGTCAACTCTACTATCTCAATGCTAGTGGAGTAATTTGGACTGATGGATTGCCTTCTATACTGAATATAGTAAGCATTGAAGAAAGGAGATTCCATCTTGACCCCTCAAGCTTAAATAAAAAAATCAAGACTGATAACATAGTAAATAACACCACCACTGGTATTCTCAGCAAGATGACTTCATTATTGGAGGGTGTGACTTCCTATGGTGTCAAAGGCTACGTTGGGTACATCATTGCTTCTCGAGGGAGAAGAAAATGTTTGAAAATTTTAGTATCTCGAAGGAAGCGAGTATCATATATTCAACACTTACAATGTTCATTTTTACTCATCTTTCTCTCTCAGTATGCTATTTCCAAAACTTGAGTTAAGAATCCAAAGAGACTTCGCTATGGCAGTGCTGATGCATGACCCTAAGAAGATCAAACCCATTCATGGTCACAAGAAGGTTCCACAAAAGGTTTTTAGAGCAATTCCTCATGATCTTGGACAAAATGATCCATGGTTTGAGATAAATTCTTATAACCTCCGTGACTTGAATAAATGGAAAGATCTTAATCCAAAATATGTTCTTGAAGTGTATAGAGATGTGGTGGCTACATGTGACAAATCTTTTACCCATTTCGTATGGCCTTCTGTTTACATTGTGTTGCAATCGAAAGATTGCCAAATTACAAACAAACTAGGACACCTTCCAAAATACCCCAAAATAACAAAATACAATAATTAAACGAAACAAAATACAACTTTCATAGAAATAAAATGACGCTTACAAACTTATGAAATAAACTTCTAAACTTGCATTCCTTTGTTAAGAAGAAAGATACAAGTGGCGTTGAACTTGCAGAGAGAAGAAAGATGTAACAAGCCGAGATGAAGGAGAGAACAAGCTCGCAAGCTTTCCCAAGAAGAAGAGAAAAGAATGGAACAAGCTAGCAAGTTTTTCCACGAAGAAACCCGCAGGTTTAGTTCCAAAAATACCTCACATAACATATTTTTTTCTATTACAAAACATCAAATATATATTGGAGATAAGAGGTAGCTAAACAACCCAAAGCCACCTCCAACCAAACCAATCAGGTAAGGGGAAATGGAAGGCCAGCAATTAGTCCAGAAACAGCACCCGAAAAGCCACACAGAAAACTGGAAAAGGCAGCCACGGGGGAAGGAACAGACGGCCAAGGGAACTGGAACAGGCAGCCATAAGGGGGGTGGGGGTGAGCAAGGAATGGACACCACAGGGAACCGGAACAGGCAATCAAGGGGGAAGGAACCAGCCATGGGAAAAGGAACCAGGTGGGGGAAACTGAAGGGCCAAGGGAAGGGGGAATGAACCCAATTAATTTCAAATTATGAGCTGAATAAGTAGTAGCTTAGCATTAATGAATTGAATTTTAGAAGAGGACCTAGCAGCTCACCAAAATCACAAGGTAAATAATTTTCCATTTTTTTTAAACACTAAAAAAACAAACCTAAGAAAATGCAAACCTAGGCTCTAATACCAAATTGATGCAATCGAAAGATTGCCAAATTATAAACAAACTATGACACCTTCCAAAATACCCTAAAATAACAAAATACAACAATTAGACGAAACAAAATACAACTTTCATAGAAATAAAATGACGCTTACAAACTTATGAAATAAACTCCTAAACTTGCATTCCTTGGTTGAGAAGAAAGATACAAGTGGCGTCAAACTTGCGGAGAGAAGAAAGAGGTAAGAAGCCGAGACGAAGGAGATGACAAGCTCGCAAGCTTTCCCAAGAAGAAGAGAAAAGAATGGAACAAGCTCGCAAGCATTTCCAACAAAAAACATCAGGTTTTTTAGCTTCCAAAAATCACATTATAACGCACACACTTTTCTATTACAAAACATCAAATATATATAGGAGATAAGAGGTAGCTAAACATCCCAAAGCCACCTCCAACCAAACCAACCAGGTAAGGGGAAATGGAAGGCCAGCAATCAGTCCAGAAACAGCACCCGAAAAGCCACACAGAAAACTGAAAAAGGCAGCCAAGGGGGAAGCAACGGACGGCGAGGGGAACCAGAACAGGCAGCCACAAGGGGGGAAGGAACGGATGCCACAGGAACCGAAACAGGCAATCAAGGGGGAAGGAACCAGCCACGGGAAAAGGAACCAGGTGGGGGAAACCGAAGGGCCAAGGGAAGAGGGAATGAACCTAATTAATTTCAAAATATGAACTGAATAATTAGTAGCTTAGCATTAATGAGCTAAATTTTAGAAGAGGATCTAGCAGCTCACCAAAATCACAAGGCAAATAATTCCCTTCCTAGCAGAAGTTTACTCCGATCCATCTTGAGGACAAGGTGTTTTTTTTTGTTTGGGGGGGTTGGGGGGGGGAGCCTGGAAGGGAAAGCCATTTAGAAAGGTTCCTAATCAAGAGAGAGTTGTTTAGGAAAATTCCTAATTAAAAAAATTTATTTAGGAATTATCTTAATTAAGTGGGAATAGTTTAGAAAAGTTTCGTAATAGTGTTTATGATATTTAGTAAGGTTTACTAATTCATGTTTAATTGTTTAGGAAGATTTTTTCAATCATGTTTAATTATTTATGAAGGTTTCCTAAATTATTTTATGTTGATTAGGAAGGTTCTATTTATTTAGGAATATTTCATAAATTATTTTTATGCTGATTAAGAAGATTCTAATTGTGTTATTGTATTCTAGGGCTATTTAAGGGGGAGTTTGTCTATGGTTTAGGCATGATATGGTTGAGTTTATTTTCCTAGTGCTTGTTGTGATTTTAGCAACATTTAGGGTTTGTATGAGAGCTGATCTACCTCTCAAATTGTAAATCAATTGTATCATGCTTTTTTTATTCAAGGAGAAATAAGAAAATCAACCATATTTTTGTGTTCCTATGCTTTTCTTCTCCTTTATTTGTTGTTTTTACTTCTAAGGCATATCAGTTATATCCCAAGAAATTGAGTCAACATAGAAAAGGGAAGAAAAGAGCTAAGAATAAGAGAGTTGACAGCTATATGTAGTTGGCAAATATGATGAAAATCGACATAGGAATGGTAGGGGTGTCAAAATGGGATTTCAAGGCGGGTTCGGGTCCAACATGAAAATAACCAGCTATCAATTGACCCAACTCAAACCATGCCCAATTAGGAAAACGAGTCAACTAAACCCAACCCGATTCGGGTTAGGGTCAACCCGACACGACCCGCCAACCTATTTTTTATAAAAAAAATTGATAATTTCATATGCACAACCCGCTTCTTTTGCCAAATCATGTACTTCGCCCGTTGATCCGCTGGTGGTTGGCTCGAATCGCAAACGGCAATGTCACAATTTGCAAACGAAATTGAATCCCAAGCGGGATTTTAGATTTCGCACGCTTCTGAGGCAAAATCTATAAATCAAAGACAGACCGTGTGCTTCTTGTACTAGATCGAACTGATTTATAGCAAAGGCGTGAACGAAACTAGATTCGGCGCACTTCTTCGGCAAAAACCATAAATCGGATGATTGTCAATGTGCTTGTTTGGCCAAATCTGTAAATCGATCCGATCAAGATTAAAATTAGGTTAATTTCATATTGGTGGGTTGACCCGAACCCGACACATTTATTAAATAAGTCGAATTTTTAGACCCGACCCGTTGGTTAAACGGGTGAATCCAAACCCCAAATTTTCAGGTCGATTCAATTTTTGACAACCTTAGGAGTTGGTAGTTGATCTAGTGCGCTTGAGTAAACAAGTCTCAATAGATTTATTTTTGTCCCTATAACTTGGGCAATAGCTGTAGAGCGCCAACTATAAGCTTATACTAACAACTCTATTGATGATTATTAAAGTTGAAGTATTTAACCATGCAAATGCAAATTCCTTTGCATTTTTCATTGTGTTTTATATTTCTCGCATGCCCTCTATATAGGAATCAAGCAATAAGCGAAAGTGTTATCTCATGGTACAAACCTAGATGCCAATTCTCAACCCTACAAGTCATTAAACACTAGGTCTCCAATGGGTCAACAAGCCATCTCCTTGCAATCCCAGAAGGCAGGTCTAATTTGATAGCTCTTCTAACCCCCAAAAAAATAAAAAAATAAATTCCTGAGAGAAGTGACAGGATATGTAAGAAAAATTGGAATTATGCACAATATGAAGTCACTTAACAATATTGTTTAAAATTGCGCAATATGAGGCCCGCCACCGCGCAATTCCGGTAAAAAATGGCTTGAGGAGAGGCTTGAGGCCCGCCTTGAGGAGCGCATCACCTCGCTAGCATGAGACATATGTCTCACTCTATTTATGTTTTTTTTATTTAAAACTTACATAAATCATATACAAAAGCCCCAAAAAAGTATGCCTTCTTGCAACCCCACGCCGCAGCAACTTCCTCTCAATTGCCTCGACTTCCAACCCACTGCCTTCACCATAACCACCACCGTCATAGCCATCGCAGGGATCACTAGAAAGTTGCATGCCACAACCAACTCCTCTTAAAATTTTGGAGTATTATCTTAGATAAAGATGACTGAAATAAACGAAGAAGAATCAAATTGAGAGGTATTGGAACCTATGGGATGAGGCAAAAAAGAGACTAATTTATTATGACAGTGACTCAAATAAAAATCCCTCTTCGTAAAGATAGTACAGATGATTTCTGAGTTATTATCAATTATTTCAACTTTCATTAAAAATTAAACGTAGATGAGTAGGCAACTAAGAAAGAAAAAAATTAGAGTTGAACTTGATGTTATATGAGATTTTTATGCAATTCATATATTTTATGTTATTTTATTCGTATAATATTTTGATTTCAATTATATTTCACATAATTTATCACTTAACACATTACATAGTATATGATTTTTTTTTTCATATGTATGTAAATTTATTACTTCATAGTTCAATAGAAACTTAATATGTCATCCTTTAACATATTATTTGGATATTATATAATAAATCACTTTTTAACTTTTATTTTGACTTTACACAATTTTTTTGATTTTGAGTCTAATGCCTCAAAACGCCTTAAGGCTTATTTTGACTTTACTACTTATATGAAAACAAAAAAATAAATAAATTAAAACACCTCATGGATCCGATTATAAGGAACTATCTCATTTTCAAATGGTTACTTATTCTTTGAGCATTGTAGAGTCTACTGATGATCAAGAGAAAATCCATTTTTATTAAGCTATTAACAAAAGAGAATCAAGATAGTGAAGCATAGCTAAGATAAAAGAGTTGGGATGTTTGCAAAAGAATGAAACTTGGGATCCAAGTCAACTCCTTACAGGTGTTTTAACTAAAATAAATAAACTCATGAACATAGCAATACACAAGGTAGACGAGGGAATTCACATAAAGTCAATGCATGTAGTCATCTTTATAACGACATGGGCTCATGCCACTGAGTACATAGTAACAAAGTAAAGACCGTCCCATTACTAAGCACTGACCACTACTCGGACAATTTGTATTTAATTGAGTACTAGTGTTGGTTGCAAATGAATATTCAAGCACAGATAAAGAATTCAGAATGAAGATAACATCAAATACAAAACACAATTAACTATAGTAGCCTAATAGCTATAGGAGTAAAAATAGAACCATGCTTAAAAACATGCAAAAAGACTACAAAGTACATACATTTCTAGAAACGTATGTACTTTGTAGGCTTTTTGCAAGTTTTTAAGCATGGTTCTATTTTTACGTCTATAGCAATCATTATAGTGAGGAACGTGGAATTAAAATAAATAAATATAAAGAAAATTTGGTCAATGCTGATTTTTATGAGAAGATTCATATGCAACAAAACAACCTAGGTTTTAAGTTGCCAGAATGAAGAACAAATGTGTCAATTGAATTAAGTCTTTCTATGGCATGAAGTCTCCCAAACAATGCTAAAGGAAATTTGATAATTTATTGATTACTCATGGGTTTGTAGAAGCCCGTTTGCCAATTGCATGCATCACAAGTAGCTTACAAATGGATCTTTTGTATATATACTCCTATACGTTGATGATATGCTGAAAACATATCCAATATCCAAAATGTAAGAGATGATTTAAGAGTAATATTTAAAATGAAAGATTTTGGTGCAACAAAAAAAATAATAAAACAGAAAACAATTTACTTCTAACACAATAGAGATGCATTGAGAAAGTATAAAAAGAATTGTTTGCACACAACAGAATCTATCACTTCTCCATTTACTTGTCAGTTTTGTTTTCCTGCAACTTTTTCTCCTCAATCACCTAAAGAGAAGTATATCACTACAGTGACATATGCTAACTCAATTAGAAGCATCATGTAATGGTATGTTGTGTATTTGTGCATTTCACATGCCATTAAAGTTTGAGAAAACACCTGGGAAGGCCTAGGGCTCAATGGGAAGTAGCAAAATAAATTTTGAGATAACTTAGAGGCACTAATAATTATGATTTGATATATGATTGAGACAAATCTAACTGCAATGCTTTGTAATTTTCATAATCCGATTATAATAGTGATCTTGATAGGAGGAGATATCAAGCTAAGTATGTCTCCAGTCTAACTTGATGTGAGATCAATTTGAATACTTGTCTTCAATCTACAGCTACTTTGCCCAATAAAGGGTATAATATGCAACTTTCAACAACTATTAAGGTTATTCCATTGAAAGGCCTTGAAGACTTGGTTTTGAATTAAAGCAACTCTTATTTGTTATGATAATCTGAGTGCCCTTCACTTACCAAAAGATCAGATATAACTTGAGAGAACCAAGCATATTAATGTATGGTACCATAAAATTATAAAAGCAACTTTAACAATTCTCTTTTTAATTTTGAACGTAACTCCTAGTAGTTTACATCACAAGCATATTAATGTATGGTATCACTTAGTCAGAGCTATGGTTCAAGATGTTGGGCTTTTAGTTTAGAAATATCTACAAAAGCACAATAATACCAACATGCTTACCAAATTCAAGCAAAGCTTGGACTAGATTGGTTTGTATGGTTGTTGATGCCCTTTAGGGCCTTCGGTGAGTAGGATTTGATGATTTGAGCATGACTTAATTGTCTACATTATTCCCTTTTATATGAAAATTTTGATATAAAAAAGAAATGTTGGGGTTATGTCAAATAGCCTTAACGGAAATATTATAATTACCTAACTAAAACTCAATACCAATACTAGAAAAACTTAAATAAATGTGTAACAGGGATGATTTGTTGCAATGCACAACTATTTATTATAAAACCCATAAAATAAATTGCTCCAAAAAATCTGAGGGTGGAAATTTTAAGACATCCTAGCAATTGATTGATGAGAGGGAGAGGAAAAAATGTGATTCTTTTCATTTAAAATTTGATTAAAGAGGGAGATACATTGCTTTTGTGCTCCTAGAGATTTGGTGATAACTTTTTTTTTCTTTTATTTGGCTTTCTTTTTAAGGAAGATAGCTCCAAATTCAATGAGATCTTCTTTACACCTTATTAGTTTTACGAGAGTGGATTTGATTTGATCTGTCATGTTATTCCTCTAAATTTAAACTCCTTGTAGATTTTACTATGGATTTATTTGTGACTCGCCACGTAGATGCCTGTCTTTATTGATCAAAACATTTAAATCATGGTGTTCTTCTCTCTATGATTGTGTTTATTGTTTTCTGAAATATTTGTGTGTAAATTCATTTTGTTGTATGCTAGATTAACTCAATTGATGTCTTTGGTTTTCTCCAAAAAAAGTAATTTATGACAGTTTAGTTACAACACATCTAAAGCAAGTAGATATTCACAACATATGAACACGAGTAAAAAATTTGCATCGTTTTGACAATTTGAGAAGAGACCAACCTTTTGTAGAGCAAACTCTATTTCTACATCTCCACTACCATCTTGCTGTGGCATATAACCTCCTGGTGCCAAATGAGAAGCATAATCATCTCTTTTGCGCTTCCCAGCAGATATCATGAAAAAATCCTACACATACAAACCCAAAAGTCAAACAGATGCCATGAAGTACTCACTGAAACTTATAATATAATATTCTGAGAATGTCTATCAGAATATTGATGAAGGGAGCTTAAATAAATGTTTAAGATCTATAATTAGAAAAGTAGGGAAACAATTCACGACAGTAAACACCAAACAAAAGCAAGATAACACCTCAAAATATGTATGCTTCTGAAGAAGAGTTAAAAGAGCAATGTATGGCATTCAACAAATAAATAATTTATATTTAGAATTTAAATTGTCAATAAAATGAAAAAAAGAACTACCTGGGTCATTGGCTGATGAGGAGCTCCCCTATCAATGTCTTCACGACCCTCAACATAAGCTATAGTATCCCATAGTGAAAAAACCATAAATTCATGATAGACAAGCATATCATTGATATCATGATATATGATGCAAGTTTAAGTATAATATGATACATACCCACATTGACATCAACTCCTAAAGGCCTCTGATTCATCCAAGGAGATGGGGGTGGCTGCACGAATGAAGATAATACCTCATTAGTTATATAGTAATACATAGTAATGCAGACATATGAACACATTTCTTCATGTCTAAATTCATCAACATAATTTTCTCTTATCAAACACCCTCAGTAAAAAGAATGTATCCTTGCAGCAACATTTTCATTTTTCAGTAGATCTAAAATAAAACATTCAGCATAACATCCAGATTTCAATGAAGTTTTCATAAATGAAAATAGAAGGATCAGACTGCTGTACCATGTACGGACTTGGCCTTCCAGGTTTCATATCACCACCATTCCTGCTATCACTAACCAGAGCATAATCAGAGGGTCCTGTAGGTATATTATACATCTGATCTAGTCCAGGCAATGGAGTTTGAATTGGGGTTTGTGGCAATGGGGTTTGTGGCACCGGGGTTTGCAAAGGAGTCTATATCCGTTAACCCACGAAACACAAATAAATCATCAGAAAACAAAACTAAAACAACTTTTCTCCAATCAAAAGAGGCAAATAATAGTAAATTTTACAGGCGGGAAGAGCATCTCGGCTGTGGGGGTCTCATACTCCTCCACGGGCGGGACATTAAGGTCATGCACTGGGGTAATCGGGCCAGTCTGCTTCTGAAGCGAAGGCCGTTCCATGTTAGGCGATATAACCCCGCAATGCATCATCCTCGCCTCCCATATCTGAGATTCCCGAAGTTAGCATATCGCAGCCACATAACCAATTAACCAAATAAAAATCCTAGGAATCGCTCAGATCGGATAGAAAATAAATTACCGTCTGAAGCTCGCCGAGGACAGTCTCTCCGGCGCCAGAATTGATAAACTCATCCCGGACCTTACTGATGACATCTTCAATTACCTGTAGATAAACGGAAGAGACGCTACCTGCCATCGATCACCACGGGGATCTGGCGCCTTTAGAGGATCAAAGACAGCGCGGGACCCCTCCGGCAAATTACAGCTGGAAGTGATCCAATAATTGATGTTCTCAAGGTTAATGGCATCAAAGAATCCGAGGCTTCGGTGCTCTAGGGTTTCGAGTTCGGCTTGCAGTGTACAGAGAGAAAGAGAAAGAGAGAGAGAGAGAGATGAGGGAGCTGCGGACGAGAAAGCAGGGAATTAAGAGGAGAATATAAATAGGTTTGCATCCGTTTGTGGAGTGGGGCCACGTGTAAACATCTGGGCAACTTGGGTTGATGGGCGGCGTTGGAGAGAGCCCATGGGCAGTCAGCGGACCAAATGAGCGCACCCATTTATGTAAGGCGACCACACCAAAGGAGCTAGATTTTTATTTTTATTTTTTGGAAATTTGGGCAAAGCCCGTATATTAATAACAAAGAGATTACAAAATTGTAAGAAAACAAAAAGGCCCATCAAAAAAGAGAGGGCAAATGCTCAAAAGAGCACAAAATCACAGCCAAAATCCAAAAAAAAAAAATGCTCCAAAACTATAAAACCATGACTCATAAATAAATCAGAATGATTGACAGACATTAATCCCCGGTTGCCTGAATACCATTCAAGGGGGCAGTCAATCATAAACTAGCAAATGGAGCTTCATCATCGTCCAGTCCAACAAATCCAACAGTCAAGTAAACGGGACGAGATAACGCCTGCCATATCAAAGCTTTTCCAGCAAATTGATCGAATTTTTCCACTTTAATACTTTCTCGAATACCACTCTTTTAATACCGATCAGCAAGAAAGAGCTACTTTGTATATCAAACCCAAATCTCTGATTGTTCCTTTCTTTCCATATTTGATATATAATGAAACAGATATTTAGCATGTAATAGTTTTAAAAGAGTGGAAAAGTACCACACCAAAGGAGCTATATTTTTATCTGCCGAAGATTTACAAGAAAGTCCCCAATATTTTTAATAAGGCCTCATATGATTCTTTATAAATAATAATAATAATTCTTGAAATGATTATTTCATTTCATTTATTTTCAATGCAAAAATAAATTTTAATTTTTAAAGTATTGTAACTTTTAAAATTGATATTAATTTTAATTATATTCATTAAATCAAATTTAGAAAATCTTACCTATTTTAAGAATATAACTTCTAACTAGAAATACCAAATGAGCTCCAAGGATTAATGAGGGGTGGAAAATATAAGGTCTTCCCAATAAATATTTATTTGTAAAACAAATAGGGCACCTTTTTTGGTTGTAGTTAGAAATAGAAATCTACTGGAAAATGACTAAGGGTTTGTTTACAGTGTTTGGTTGCAAAAATTATTAGTTTGAAATAAAAAATGTGAGGATTTTCTTCTTTTATTTTCTATTTGAAGTAAATTAAATGAAAAATATTTGGGTAGGAGATTTAGAATATTCTAGAATGTTTATTATTTATGAATTTAAATTTCATCAACATAGGATTAATCCTAAATATAAGAAAACTCATAATCTGCAACCTCACTAAACTGACATTACCTATTGTCACTATTCATCGTCTCTTCTTCCTTTGTTATCACTCATGTTAAATCACATATATGTGATATCTCATCAAAAATTTATCTTGAACGGGCACAAATCTCGATGCAAAATCAAATGGAAAACCATCAAAATTAAAATTGGAACTATCTGAACTTCGACTTCAGCAAACTTACAATCAAATTGAACGTCTCGAAAATATGAACCCAACGACACAAAATTCGACTCAATCCGAGCCCAAATGGGTCCAAATAAAAAACCGACACGCATTTGGAAAGTTCTAGTCATAAATTGAATGTTCAAACAATTTCCAAACGTGACATGCTTATAATTAAATTGAGCGGCTTGATGAGAATAACCCAACAAGCACAAGATCAACAAATTCTAATATCATTAAGACCTTCAAATGTCTAGGTGATGAATATTGGTCATTCATTCAAACCACTTCCAACTTACCCTTGATCGCCCTCCTATTTACTAGCAATGCACTTATATAAAATTATAAATAGACCATTCATTCCTCATGGAAGGGGACTCAAGAAAATAAGAGAATGAAGATAGAGAAACTATAGTTCTATTGTCACCAAACTCCTCCTCAAGCATCGCTAGATTTCCTCCTAGCCACCGATCGACCAACGATAGATTTCTGTCAAGCCACTGACTAACGCTAGACATCTGTCCGGCCGCCAGCTGAAGTCAAACTTCCGTTCAGGCGCCAATTGAAGACGAACTTCCGTTCAGCCATCGACTGACACCAGATTTCTGTCGGACCAACAAATGTCATCGAACCTCCATCTAATCTCCGTTCGTCTCTAGATTTCAACCCGACGGTTGACTATTGTAATTTAATCGTCCTTAATTTCGATGATTAATCATCCATTTGTAATCTATTTAGACACTAGTGGAATCATTTTAACTAGGCATGTGTGGTTTTTCCCTTTTACAGGGTTTTCCAAGAAAAAAAAAATTGTTTTTCTGAATTCCCTATTTGTGTGCTGGATATCAGTACAGCGCTGGAACATAAAATTCTAACTCTATCGCTGCATATATTCTAGCCTGCAACATTTGAATGTGTATTATTGGGCAAATCTTAGATTTCATTTGGGACAGTTTTTTATATTTTATTTTATAAAATAGCTTTTCAGCATAAATTTTTTTTTGAATTTGAAATTTAAAAAAAAACTACTTTAAAAAGTAATTAAAAAAAACTGTTTGAAACGAAGTCTTAGATATCTTATGATCTTGCATTTAAAAAGTGGCCTATTACGCCATCAAAATATAGGTTGGAGATGACAAATCTGTAAGTGGTAACTCAGGCATATACAGTTGCTTCACCTTATACAATAACAAATAATCATTAAAAAATAAGGTTTGTAATGATCATACGGACCTATATATCTAGATGCTCAAGGCTAATGATTCGAAAATAAAGATATAAAGACTAATCATCTTTAATCATGCTAAAATAAGGTATTTAAAGCTCTAAGATAATATTAAAGTCTCTAAATAAAGCATATGTTGGCTTATTCTCCACCCAAGTTTATATTTCAATACAAATGAGCGATATAATGAAAAATCCAACCCAATTAGCTTGTATGTGGTTTAGGTTCCTCTAAGTGTTTATAAGCATTAAAACTAAGGACAAACTCTTTAAGTTATAATGCCTTCAACACTTAACGATTGAATGACTACAAAATATATTACTTTGCATCATTTGATCTTTTGTTAAAGAGGACAACAACGTGGTTTTCTTGGCTTAGGATGCCACCCATACCAACCATGGCTGCATATCACGAGTAAGATAAAATGTCTTTGAAAAATCTGAACTTCTAAAAATACGGAAGGATATCATTAATTTGGACATTAATCTACTCTTGTTGAGTACTAGCAATTTTGAGTTGATAGAGTGTTTTATTTTACGTTTTTGTGTAGTATAAAAATTCAGCACACACATATAAAAATAGCTAGATCTAAATTTTTTTACGTAAAAATTTGGGAAAAGGAAAAGATCACGGGTTCTGACCCAATAGAAAAATTCACTATATAGTAAGGGATGCAAGAATCGTTCTTTCTTCAGTGTTGAAGAAGTGGGGGATTAAAAAGACTTCTGATTTTTCTTGAGAGAGATTAAAGAAATTCAATATCCACAAAGAGACAGTTAAGACCCAATAATAAGACTTGATTTCACTAATGGCAAGTGTCCACAAGCAGGCAGCTATACCCAACAGCAGAGTAATCTTATAAAAATTTTGGGAATGGTGGTGATTACTAATAGTGATCATCAGTGGCGATGGTGCATGGTTGTCAGTGGTAGTAGCTAATGATGGTCGTCGACAGTGATACAAGAGGGCTTTCTAATTCTTTTTACTCCCTATTTATAAGTTTTTTGGGATTGACATTTTGCAATTTGAACTATAATCGAAAACACTCTATCGTATAGTCCATATTGATTCAATTGATCATAAAACGTTAATTTAGCCTCCAAGTACCCTAATGATGTCATAATTGAGTGATCTTGTGCTCGTTTGATTCGTTTCGTCGAGCCGCTCTATTTGACCATAAGCATGTCTAATTTGGAGATCACTGAATTAATGTTTGATGTTGTCAATCATATTTCAAATGTTTATTTGGGCTCATTTGGGCCGATTGGACCACCTTTAGTTCTGTTGAGTTCATCTCATTCAGTTCAACCATGAATTTGTTGAGATTGGGGTTCATATGATATTGAATTGAATTTCATAAGTTTATAATTCCAATTTACTTTGAAATTTGTGCCAACTCTTGCTTATTTTTTTATAAATATAGCATTTAACCTCCTATTTTCGGATATAGAGCTTATTGCATCCGAAAATATATTACAATTCTTCAAAAACTATTGTGATATAAAATTATAATAATTATAATCGATCACTCCCTAGATGTCAGAATGAACCTCTTTTCAGAGCCATAAACCAAATAAAACCACCTTAATTTTAATTACCAAGTTCTATAAAGTTGGTGCATTGATTAGAGCAACAAATATTAAAAAAATTCACCAAAATCTTTAAACTTGCTTGAATTTGTTCATAGAGGCTCCTTTGGAATTTTAAATGCCAAAATGAAGTTCATAATGCTGAAAAATGGTCAAAGGGCCCCAAAATGGCTGGAATAGACTTGTTAGAGCCCGAAATTGGACCTGGATTAGGCTAGGCTAGTTGGGCCGACCGACCATCCGGTGCCAGCAATAGTGCTGGTGGCCTGTCCAACGCCTTGGCGCACATTACGGGCACCTTTTTGGTGCCTTAGTAGGTGTCAATGTCTATTAAAGATATTTTGTTCTCTCTTTTTTTTTTTAAGAGTTTTTTTTTTCTTGAAAATATATTTTTCTCTTTTGTTTAGGAAAGAGACTTTCATTTTTTTATTCAAAAATGAAATTGGCTGACAAAAATGAAAACATTCCAATTAGCTTGAATAGAATTTAAGATATAATAACGAAGCAGCCACATATTCTAAAATATGAAAGGAACTGGCCCTTAAAATTATTATTCAAAATATGAACCAAAAGAGGACGATCAAGAGAAGCTCTGTTAAGATGTTCAGCTTTAGTGTATCCTGTCAAATTAAGCCATGAAATATAGTAAAATACTCAATCAAGCCTTTCCTACATCTAGTTACTATTCTAGATAAAGGGACAAACCTCAAATCTAGCATCTATAAACCCATAGTCCATAATAACGAAAGAAAAATCCACCAAATCAGAATGATTGGGCAAAGTATCACATTCTCTTTCATTGTAATTTAGAAGACAATTGAAATTACTCACCGCTAACCATAGAAGGCTGTTATGATTTGAGAAAGAAATCAATTGATCCCAAAGATTATGCTTAATAATGCTACAAGAGCTTGCATAAGTAAAATGACACTCTACATGTGTAAACAACATCAACTATACCGGCATTGAAAAGGTTTACAGAAAATAGAGAACGGAGAACAGGAAAGAGTAAAAGGAAATACTATTGTATATTCATACTTCTTTACAAAAGTTGTGCTTGGTATATATATAAGTAGAGTAAAGGTTATAAGCAGAGTTATTTGGAGCTGAATGGTGAGGATTTAATCATTAGAGAGAGTGGTGACAACTACAAAAGGAGTGCTGGAGTGGCGCCAGAGATTGTGAACTGCGTCTTGTTCAGCTTGCTCGGGTTCGTTAACAGACCCTCATAAGCTAATGGGATTAGAGAGACTATTAGTTTGGCACGAAGGGTAGAGAACCATAGCTTAGGAATCACTTTAGTGAATATATCTACAATCTGATCATGGGTGATGATATGGTGAACAGTGATCACTTGAGTTTTTATGCAATCTCTAATGGAATGATAATCCACCTAGATATGTTTAGTCTGAGCATTAAAAGTAGGATTATGATAAAGTGAAATAACTGAAACATTATCACAATATAATGGCTTGGGTTGTGATATTAGAAATCGAAAATCAGCTAAAAGATGTCTTATCCAAACAAAATTAGTGGCAGTGGTAGCTATAGCTCGATATTCAGTTTCGATTGAGGAACGAGCAACTGTAGACTGCTTTTTAACAACCAAGAAATAAGTGTACCTCAAAAAATAGACAATAACTTGTTGTAGACTTTCTATTGAGAGGATCATGGTCCAGTCAGAATTACTGCAGACACGTAAGGTAGATGATGCATAATTGATAGGCAAACCGAATTCCAATGTACCTTGAAGATACCAAAGCAAGTATTGTCATAATTTGTTGACAGCAAATGAAATGTCCGGCAGAGTGATGGTTAAATGTTGTAAAGAGCCAACCAAATGACGATACAATTTTAGATTTTCAAATAAAGAGATAGCAGTAGAATCCGCGGAAATATTAAGTGGAAAAGGAGTAACTACAGACTTATAGATTTCGAGTTCAGTAAGATGAAGAATTTCTCCTGCGTATTTTGTCTGATTAAGGTGTAAGCTAGATGAGGTGGAAACGGCTTGAATACCCAAAAATTGAGTTAAATTTCCAAGGTTGTGAATATGTAAAATGTTGTTTAAGATTGGTGAGCAGTGCTGTAATAATAGAATCATTATTACATGTTAAGAGTCTATGTCATTTACGTACACAATTAGATAATAAGATTTGAATTGTGATTGTAAATAAGTAATGAAGGATCTACATCACTGTGAGAAAACCCAAGAGTTTGTAAATGAGATGTGAGCTCAGCGAACCACAGATGAGGTGATTGTTTAAAGCAATAGATAGCTTTATATATGGAGACGACATACAAAGTTGGAATGTTGAGAATCCTAAATCCTTACGGTTGTTGCATGTATATTGTTTCCTTCAAGTCACCATGTAAGAAAACATTAGAAACATTGAGTTGTGTAATTAATAGACCATTGTCTATAAACCGTTGTGTAGATAAATATGCGAATGGTAGGCAGTTTTGCAACCGGACTACAAGTCCCTGCATAGTCGATATTGTATTCTTGACTGTAACCTTGAGCAACCAATCGAGCTTTATATCATGAAATAGAACCATATAAATTGAATTTGGTTTTATAAATCTATTTACAACCTAAAATATTTTGATCAGATGGTGGGGGAACGAGAACCCAAATACTCTGAGATTGAAGTGCTTGAAACTTAGTAAGCATTGCATCATGCCAGCACTTAAGTTTAACAACAGTAAAATATCAGGTAGGATTATGAATGGGTGAAACATGATGCTATAAATTAAAGATATGCTCGAGTTTTAAAGAACCTATTTGAAGATGAGTTACCATAGGGTGCAAATGTTGAGGTGTAAAGGAGTGAACTGATGATGGAGAATTGGAAGGTGGAGCTAGAACTTCGAAAAGAGAGGAGGTATGGGAAAGTTTAGCATTTTGAGGTGGTTGAGAAGGTTATCGCGGCAAATCTAGTGGGGCTTGAGATGTTTGCTAGAGGTTGGGTGATGGGTAAGGAACAAGAGTGAGAGGAGAAATGTTAAGGTTAGTGGAGTTAACTAACGACTTGGAGGAAGTTGAAATGAGAATTGGGAAAATATCCTCATGAAATTGAACATGCTGAGATATAAGAATTTTATGTAGGTAGAGATGATAACAACAATAGCCTTTATGAGTAGAACTATATCCAAGGAAGACACAAGAAGCTGATTTTGGAGAGAATTTATGTGCAACAAAATGTTGAAGCCACATATACCAAAGGAATCCAAATATATTTAAGTGAGAGTAAGATGGAAGTGCTTATAAAATAGATGATAAGGGGAGAAATATTTTGTAGTGGATGTTAGAAGATGATTTATAAGATAAGTAGCTGTTAGAACAACATCAACACAAAATGAAAAAGGTAATTAAGTTAGCTTGGAGAAGAAGAGTGTGTCCATTTTTAATTAGACAGCGATGTTTACGTTCTGCTAGACCATTTTATTCTAATGTATAAGGACAACTAAATTGGTGATAATTCTAGTTATAGATAAGAAATGTTGAAAGGAAGAGCTAGCATATTCACTACTACCATCTGGGAGAAATACTTTAATATGTTTAGAGAATTATTTTTCTACCATAGCTTTGAATAGTTAAAATTTAGAAAACATTTCATATTTACTTAACATTGGATAAATCCAAGAAAAATGAGAAAACTCATCCATAAATAAGACATAATAATGATATCTATTAAGAGATGGAATCGGTGAAGGACCCTATACATCAGAGACAATAAGTTCAAACGGAGTACATTTTTTAGTAGAACTAGAAAAAGACAATATATGTCTTTTAGCAACTTGATGAATGACAAACATTTTTAGAAACTAAAATACATAAAGACGGAGTTTGATTAGCTATGGTAGATTACACAACTTGATGATGATGTCCTAGGCGACAATGCCAAACGTTAGATGAAGTGAATGTGGAGACGAACATTGTAGCAGCAGTAGTGGATGAAGAGTTGGAAGGAAGCATGGTGAGAGGATAAAGACCATCACGACAAGTTCCCAAAAGAATCAAATGATTTGTCTTATGAACCTTGATATTATAGCCATGAGAGTTAAAAGAAATAGTACATGCATTATCAACATTTAAATTGTGTACTGAAAGGAGGTTATGAGAAAACTTAGGAACACAAAGTAGAGGAGAGAGAGAGAGAGAGAGAGAGAGAGAGAGAGAGAGATTACGATGAGGAGTGGGTAAAAGGTTATGACCGACAGTAGATATTGGGATAGATTGTCTATTACAAAATTGATGACCCCTGTTATTGTGAGCAAATGTTGGATGAGCAGTACCCCGGAACGAGAAGTAGCGAGAACAACTAAAGATTCAGAAATCTAGACTGGTTGAAGTTCACAAGCTAATTTGTTCATATTATTAGTCTCTTCACTGAATAATAATGAATAAAAATCATCCAAATGTAGAGGTTGGAGATTGTGCGAATCACTTTTTTGAATGATTGATAGGAAGAAGGCAACCCACTAAGAATATATAGAATAATATCTTTGGGATCTAGGGTACAACCTGCGACATTGATGGTATGTACCTTAAGTTAATTTCTCATAAAAACTATTGCATAGTTTTGTTATTCATGGAAATATGATGTAGCTCATTTTTCAGATGAATAATGTGAGACTAATTTATAGATTGAAGTCTTTTACCAATCATTGCCAAAATTCAATGCAAGAGTCAAGGTTCAGTATGTATGGCAGTAAGGAGGAGGAAACTGTGGTGAACAATGCAGCTGCAAGATTTTGGTCAACAAGTATCCAGGTAGAAAAGAGAGGATTGAGAAGAACTTCATCGATTTCATTCAATATCTATCGAGAAGGGCAACGAACTCTACCATCGAGATATTCATCAAATCCATTTGCGCAAAGCACTTTAAACACTTGAGACCACCAAGTAAGATGATTATTTGGTTTTAGGTGAACAATGACGATATTTTTAATGGTGGACATTAAAAACTTAAGCTATGGAGGGATCGTAGCACAATCGATGAGAGGAGAAACATTGGTACAACTGCTTGCAGCAGAGGAATTTTTAGGATTCATGCTAAGATGCAAAACTTCTTACTATAGATAAGGATAGTAGTGGGGCTTAAAGCTGCTCTGATACCATGTAAACAACAACAATTATACATGTATTGAAAAGCTTTATATATATAAAACATAGAACATAGAACATGGAAGAGTAAAAGGAAATACTATTGTATATTCACACTCCTTTACAAAAGTAGTGCTTAGTATATATATAAGTAGGGTAAAGGTTATAAGCAGGCGAAATATTGTTTGTCAAAAAATTTGACAGATTTACGATGGAAAATTTTTAGAGAATTTTTTGCGGTGGCTTTGAGGATGAATTTTCACAACAATTTTGCGGCAAAAATTCCATGACAAATTCGCCATAAATGTGTCGCACTCCACTGCAAACTACCTCATCTAATCGATTGATTGTGCATTCGTTTCATTTGATGTTCTGTTCTTCAACTTATCTCCTTCGCCCTTTGGATCTTTTCCAATTTTCCCCCGCCCCACTTGGTTGCATCCTATATGTTCTCGGGCTATTTTGAATTGAACAAGTCGCTAAATAACTTCTTCCCCTCCTTCGATGATATACCTTCATCTCACATCCAAAGTCACACTTGAACGAGTCGCTAGATAATTTCTTGGCCTACTTCGACGACGTTTTTTTTTTTTTTTTGTCGTATCCGAAGTCACACCTCCATCTTTTACGGGAGCTTGGTCGTTGCGAAGGTATCGATCTTTCTTCCTTTTGCTCGCTTCTTCAACCATTCTAACTGTTCTCCACTTTAAATTTGCCATAGTTGCTAGCTCCTTCATAGAACTTCATTTCACAAAGTCTTTTGTAATACTATTCATTTTCAAAGATAGCAACTTAATATTAAATTGGTGAGAGATATCTTTGTTATTTTCATCCAACCCTATTTTCGCACAATAAATCATCTAAAAAAAGTTCATTAATAATTTGGATTGGTTCACATTTGTTTAGAGTTATGATGTTGATATCTATAAGCTAATATATTAAATATTTTCATTTGAGATGTTAACTAACTAATTTCCATAGACTCACCAACATAGATCACCTAAGCTAATATCAATCTTAATTGGTATATCAGGTTAGATTTAGGCTTCGTTTGGAAAAGTTTTATTTCTGCATCTTAAAATAAATTTTTAGTACAAATATTAATGTAGGAGATCATTAAAGAATCATCACAGACACATCTCCTAAGAGTAAGAAAACCAAAGAACACTAATTATTGTTAATCTTTAAAAAATATCATTTATATATCTTCTCCTCATAAGACACAATCTTAAACTTCATTTGAGATAGCTTTCTTACAACTTTAAAAAAAGTTTTTATAGTACAAACAACAAAAAAAAAAATTTAATTTGAAATTTTGTACTAAAAAGTTGCTTCATAAAGCATCAAAGAAGCTGTCCCAAATGAAATATTAATGTTGTATTGATTAGCCAACTGCTCTCTGAGCAATTCATTGTTGATAATTATATAAAAAAAATATTTTAAATAAGAATCAAAATACTTTTCTCTAAAATAGAAAAACTTGGATTGGACTAGTACTTCGACAATCGATATAAAAGTAAAGCTTAAATGCAATCAAAGAACGCCTGTTGGCAGCGCTGATTTTAGCCGCACCTAATATTAAGAAGTCCTTTCAATTTGAAACGAAAGCATCTGCTATTGCTATTAGTGTTTTGCTTTTTCAAGGAAGCAAGCAACAGTTTTTTTAGCACAATATTAAGCAAAACAAAGTAAAAATGTTCGTCAATTTGAAAGTGAAACATCATGATGAGGGAGGCCTTTGGGGACGAAATAAAGCATTCTACGGCATAATTTCTGACGGTCTTTTTTGTCGGAAATTAAGTAACATATCAAGCAAAAAATTCACCTGATATTTCACAGGGACACTTAACTACCAGTGAAATTATTCTGCCAAAATTCACGTAAGAATTACAGGCGAAAAAAATCTACAAAAAATTCCGCCAATAAACTCTTTTTTTGTGTAGTTGAATCGTAGAGTTACCTTTGTAAAGCTGGCAATCCCATCTCTTCTTAATAATAAATTTATAAAGATTTCATAGTCTTACTATATTCCTAAATAATATGATTTTAATTACCTTCCTTGCTCTGTGCATTCAATCGTAAAGAAAGTTGAGTGATGGTTTCTCATAAAAGTTAACTAATCATAATAATCTTATGAGTTAGCTAATTTTGATATTATAAACCAGTCAATTCAAAACATAGAATTAAAATTGATGGAAGTTACATCTTTCCCTTTCATTATGTTTGACAACTTCAAATTAGTGAAGTATGTATCAAAACTTGCAAATCATGCTTATGATTATTAACACTTCTTGAAGTAATAAAACTGATTGCAAATCATATCGTATAGCTCCAAGGAGCACAATCTCTTTCCAACTAGGTCTTCTCTTTAACAAAGATAATAAGAAAATATGATTGTAAATAAATATAATCACTTTAAAAATAATTTGGTAAAATCAACAACATTTATCATGATATCAATATTTTTAAAATAAGATTCAATCCATGTGTTGTATAAGATAACCAATAAATATCATCATACTTTTTATGTAGTAACTTTTTTTCCTTTTTACAGTTTGCATTATGATCAATAATTAGTTAAACAGTACTTTCAAGACCAATCTACTCAACAACTTTAATAAATCATGAGCATAAAGTATTAGCATCATTCATGATATTAGAAGCATCAATATGTTTTAGAAATGACAAACCTCTTGTATAATAAACTAGGTAATAATTAAAGTTCTATTCACATTATCTATCCAACCAACAACTATCAAGTCGTAGCATGCTTCTTATTAATAATTACACATATAAGTCTCAACTAATAGCTTACATTATTCTTCCCTATAACTCTCAATCTTTAATAAAAGGAAAGTTGGTATCCAAGCCTAACAATAACGATTGCATCATGACCTTTTGTGTAAAAGAAGAATATAATACATTCATAGGTATACAACTATCAAAAAAGCACCCTACAAGTGTCATGTCAGTGTGATGTACAACCTATTTGGATACCAACAAGGTTATGATATTGGCTTAGTACTAGGAACAAAATAATTTTTGATCTCAACAACCTTTCTCTTCCCTTTGTCTAATAATTTTTCATGTGTTGTTCAACTTTGTGTTTTTTAATATGAAGAAGCTCCCTCGTCACCATGTGGTTGCACCTGCTTTTTTCTACTTTTGCTTCTTGCATTTTTCAAGTCATTTCCTTCATATTTTCTTGCAATGGGTAACAAATATTATTTTAAACTTTTTTTATTGGGAGCATTATTTTTCTTAACCCCAACAATGTGTTGTTTCATTCTATTAAGTATTACTGCCTCCACTTTATGAATTATTCCACAATATAAGAACTTGTATCATTTTTTTGCATCAAAAGTTTTAATTTCACTAAAATGATTCTATGATGGATTTACTTTCCCACGAATATCATGCATTGAGGAAAAAGATTGAGAATTAGATGATCTGATTCTAAAAGAAAATATTTTCTCAATTTCCTTAAAAGGTTTAATAACATAACTTTTATAAGAAAATAAAGTTTGAGTTAAAATAACAAGTTTTATTGCTATAACTTATATAATTGGAGCCAAATTAACCCAACTATGTAGAAGCCAAGGAGAGTTTGTCATTGTTAGAACAAACTTTGATAAAAGATATAGAGAAATCAAATGAAAAATGAATGTAAGAAAATACGTACATGAGTCTGTATTCAAAAGAAATAATTAATTCATTCTATGTGTTTTTAACTATAAATTAAAAATAAGCAATTAAATATGCAAATGCAACTCACAAAAGAGACGATGCCCTCAATGTATTTATAATTTACTAGGGTAACTGAATAGTGCTTCAAGAGAGAGGACCAAATGATTGTTGAACTTTATCATAAAAATATAATAACAATTTTCTACAAGCCCTCTAACTTTAAGTTTCGACGGCTAATTTCGGCGGTTATCATAAGCTTTCCGGTTGTTTTGAAAAATTCTGCCGGCTTTGTGGCGGTTTCAAAGCCGCCGGTAAAAACCGCGTAGGAAACCATTTCTGGCGGCGTTTTTCCGGCGGTTTAAGTAAGCGGCGGTTTACCGGCGGCATGTACCGCCGGTTTTGTTTCGGCAATCATGACGGTTTACTGCCGGTTTTGTTCCGGCGATCATGACTTTTTTCCGGCGGCATACTAGTCATTTAATCTCTGGTTATGTCAGAAGGGAGAGAGAAGAAGTTGCAAGCAAATGAAATGGAAGGCTAGGGATGTGTTATTTTAGGGCTTTTTCCTGAGGCGTTCCGGCGGTTAGGGCCGCCGGAATAAAATCACTTAATACCGGCGGTTTCAACCGCCGTTAATGCGACGGTAATAACTTCTGTTGGCAGAATAACCGACAGTTATTTGACCGCCGCTATTTCCGACGGTGGTTGTTTAAAAAATTGCTGGTTAGACTCTAAGTTAAAAAATGCGATGGTAATATCCCCTGTATTTACCGGCGGCCTAACCGCCGGTTGAACCGCCGTTATTACTGGTTGTCACAGAACCGCCGGTCGTGACCTCCGGTAATTCATGAAATTTTCCTGTAGTGTGTCCTTAACTGGACTAGTGGCTAGACTCTAAGTTTTCGTAGTTCATTTATTACCAATCTACTCCATACCTTTAACTATAATCTATCCTAATTGAGCCTAATTGCCTAATTAGTTTACCCTAATTCATTCTAGTTTAGCTGAAATTGATTAGTGGACTAACACATGTTGACTTAGTCATCACAATTTTCTTTTTTTTTTTTTTTTTGTGATTTTGTTAGCATTGATTATCCCTTGAGGAGCCATGATGTGACATTCCACCATAAGTTGGATTCTTTACATTATCATACCCTAAGACCTTAAAATGACACGATTCATACTACCATTCTTATGGTCTCTAAAATTTGTAATTCCCCTAAAAATTAAAGCTAGGATCGAGTTTGGGTATGTCATGGCCAATTTCTTATTTCTTTACCCTAAACCCTTTAAATTTGATTTTAAAATCATAAACTGAGTAGCCTCTTACTATATTGATCACTTAAAAAATTGTCCTAATCCCTAGATATAGAATCTAAGAATTTGAGATGGGTTATCTCATCTCTGTATTCTTCATGATAAAAACTCTTTTAGACATAGATTAAAGGACCTTTAGGATCGGATTACATGATCCACCCTTGGGGTTGCTATGCTCATCCATCTTGGGTTCCTTATAACCCATAACAATGAATCCCATATAAGTTAAAAAAGGCATTATTAAAGTTATTCAAGTCATTATATAATTATCTACTCCTAACAAATGTTGAATACTATGATAGACATCCATAGTCATCCTAGGGCTTTGGCATAGCTAAGATTGCCTTTATTTTTGCTTAAATGGTGACTTATTGGTGGGTGGACAACATTATTTGTATAAGTATATTTTTTCCTTGTAGATGCTTATTACCCAAGATTACACTACTTACTATCTTAGCACAGCGCGCGTTATGCATTTCTAAAATAAAAGTTTAGAGGAAATTTGTGTGCATGCAACTGATATTATTCCACGCTTTTGCTTCTCTCTTGTACTTTTAGGCTTCGTTTGGGATGGCTTTTTTTACTGCTTTCTAAAACGGAGTTTTAGTACAAAATTTTTTATTTTTGTACTAAAACTCCGTTTTAGAAAGCAATAAAAAAGCCGTCCCAAACGTAGCCTTAGTCTAGGAAAATTATGCACACATTTGATATGACCCAGAATTAATGGTGGATGGTTAGATATGAACCAGATACAGTTCAACATGGAGAGCCCACATATTCTCATTTATGCATACAATTAGGACTGTTTTTATCAAACAAAGCCCATCTTCAGTTTACAAGTCTAGCACAGTTATTTTAAGTTTTTAAATCTATATAATAAGAAATATAATTGCATTTTTTTCACTTGAGATTTATAAAAGGGTTGTCCTTTATTATATATTAAAAAAATGTATTTGTTGTTTTGAAAAAAAAAAAAAAAACCGTTTGAAAAGGCTGCGAGAAGATGGCTAAATAAATTACTCCTTAAACGCTAGAGCTGGCTTTAGCAACAAACAGCACTCCTGCAGGCAACGCACATTTGTACAATATTATAAATGGCAACGATGATTGTTTGCTTGACAATTCCAAATAGGCTGTGCGCTGCCTTATCAGTATCTACGTATGCTTCATGTTATTTCAATAAGTTATCCTTTTTGGTTGGAGAATTTTTTTTTCTGCAGATTTGGTCGCTGGAGTTTTGGCTGCATTTCTTTTGCAAGGTTTTTGCGAGTTCCAAAATGGTGACCTACTCGAAGTATGATTATTCTTTTTGTAGAAAGATGATGCTGAATGTTTTTGTTTTGATCTTTCTTTTTTTGGTGCTGTTAACTTCCAGCCCAAGAATGTTTTTAGGATATTTTGTAATTCATAGTATAGGGAACCACCAGCTTTTAGGAGTTATTTTGATTTCTTTTGTAGCTCGTTTGAGCAGTAGCAAGCTAGAGGTTCCTTCTAAGGATCTTGTAACCCCTTTTTTGTAATTAACGTGTAAGCTCCTCTGTGGATTTTAACAAAAAAAAAATGTTCTTTCAATTTTGATTGCATCCTTCCAAGGTCGAATTGGTTACTTGTAAAAAGAAAAAAAAATTATAATTTGTTGATTTTATTTCCTCTTCATTTTGAGTGAATAAAATAATTATATTGAGTACTATTTAAGATGCTTATAAAGCTATAAATGCATATATTTACAAATACAAATCAAATGACCTATCTAAAATATTCATTATTTCATAGAAAATACTTTTTTTTTAACTTGAAATGCTCAAATAAGCCCTTAGTACATCTTCAACGTTTCTTATGAAGGATCTATTTCTAATTTTTGGGAACCATTTGCAGATGCCACAGAATAAATTAGATCTTTCAAAGGATTTCACCAGCTAAAGATAAAAAAAATACAACATGGTTCTCTCATAAAAGAAATGACATATGAGAGTAGAGAGGACGAATCCAAATAATGGGGACAAATATATAATAAAAGAAACTCATCTCAGTTCGTCTTTCAAATTTCTCTCATAGTCTTCTTCTTCATAAAGATATTGAGAAGTATATTTAGGCCTATTTGAATAGCTTCCGAGGCTCTTTTGATTCATGGCACGTCTCTTATATATTAAACTGCTAAGCGCTTGATTTCTGTTTCATGGGGACATTAATGCAAGGAAAATTTATCTTATAGCTTGGAAGGATACTTGCAAATCCATGTCTTTTGAAGGGCTGGGAATTCCCTACTTACGTAACCTTATTTATGCTTTAGAATTGTGCTCTTCTGCTGCTTTCATTTGGCCCTCTCAGTGGTTTGTCTTGCTTCTCTTTATTTTTTATTTGTTTCTTGTATTAGATTGAATATGTTAGAACTAGAAGGAAGATTCTTAAGAGCTCATCTGGAGCTCTTCTTGCAAGAGAGAGAGAAGGAAGGGGAGGAGAGAGGCAAACAACAACTTGGAGGAAATAAAATTAAACTTTATTTATAATTTTTCCCAAATATTACATCATATACAATCTCTATTTATAGAGCTTTACATAGATGTGGTAACCTGCATGAACAACATAACCTAAAACTACATGCATAAATTCATAACAAAATAAATGACTCATAGGTTTTACTTCAAATGCTGTATTTTTAGAGAATTTTCAATTCATTAAGAAATTGCATCCTTTTATTTTAATTAACGCTAGGCCCCTATGTAGGTTTTATTTTTTAAAAAAAATTATATGGCATTTTTTAACCACATAAATCTAAATATTCTTCCTATTAGTCTTCCTATTGGAAATTTGAGAATAACATCACTTCATATTGGTGGAAAGCTCCTAAGCCTACTTGGGAGAGAATGAGAAAAGACTTGCATTTTATAGTTCAGAACAGGAGTAGTATTTTTTTTTTTTATTTGGAATCTTTGGATAAATAGCATTACGTTTGTTTTGTTCGTTTCTTTGCCTAGTGTTTTGCAATCCTTCGAGTTATTTCTCATTTGAGTTGTTATTGGTTTTTGGCTCCTTGTATTTTTTTTCAAGTAGATATAAATAACTTTGTTACTTTTCTATCATTATACCTTTTTATTATCACACTTAAAAGTCGTTAGGAGTTTTTGTCTACTCATCATCAAGTTATAGAACCTCATTATACTGAGGCCAGCAAATTCAAAATTGAGTTTTACTTATATAGAGGGTAATTTCAAAATTTTGCACCGCATCCAACTCAGTTCATATTCCTATCCCCACCGCCTGTGCATCGAATCCCTCCGCCTTGCTTCTCTGAACTTCGGTCACCAACTTTATCCACCCTCAAAAAGTAAAGCTAGCTAATTTTGCCCCTGATAGCAAATTGATGCAAGGTTGGAAACACTTATGCAAGGTTGCTAATACTATTAAGCAAAATTTTTCTTTGTCTATTCACACTGATAGCAACTTGTCTCTTATTTGGGATCCTTAGTGCAATGGGAATTCAATTGCGGATATGATGGTTGATCCGCAGGCTTTAAATAGGCTTTCTCTATACTTCAATTGGAAGGTTTCAAATATTATTATTGTTGATAGTTGGATTATTCCTCCTAGTTTTGAGGGCTTGATTGCTTCTAATATTCAAGCTATACAAATTGATACTTTTGTGGAGATGCATAGTTGGCTGGGTAATTAAAGTCCTAATTTTAAAACATTTACCTCCCTCTTTTACTCATCTCTGAATAGTGTTTCTTGGTATAAACTGGTTTGGCATAAAAAAAGTGCTATGCGTTTTTCTGTTTATGCTTGGATGGCTTTTAAAAGATGTTTAAAAACGGCTGATGTTTTAACCTCTCGTGGGATTGTTACCTCTGGTAATTGTTGTTTCTGTTTCACTGAACGTGAATCTCTACATCATCTCTTCTATGAATGCAGCTTCACCTTCAATGTTGTTAAGCAATTGCTTCCCTGGCTGAGCAATCTGCTGATGAAGCCGAACCTGTTTCAGGTTTTCGATAGTGTTATGGAGCAGAATTTCACCGGGCAGCACATTAATTACTACCTACTAGCCGCTTGTGCCTCAATCTACTATATTTAGAAAGCTATAAATGATCGAGTTTTTGGTAGTATACTTAACTGTCAAGCTACTTTGACCGCTAGAGTAAAAAAAACCATTCACTTAAAGACCATAAGCTGGAAGAAGTCAGCTCCATGATTCATGTTTTGTGGATTTCTGTTGGTCTATGTTGCCTGGGTGATTAATTTTTGGAAGGACGATGATGATTGATGCTTTTAGCACCAGCCCCTTGGACGATCTTCTTGGCAACCAGGGGCTTCGCTCTGGTGAAGTCCCGCGTCAATTTTTGTCCCTTTCGATTTTGTATTCACCACGAGCTGCCTGAGTCCTTCGAGTTTATACTCACTAGCTTTGTATTTTTGAATCCTGGTTTCTCTTTTGTTGTTTGAGATCCAGGATTATAGGTTTTCTTTTTACTTACTTATAACCTTTTTCATTTCAATGATACGGGCTTTGCCTCAAATTTCTCAAAAAAAAAAAAAATTCTGCCCTTGCCCAAATTTGACCGTATCGACTCACACTAATTTTACTAATTCATACACCATAAATATTAACATGTAAAAAAAAAAATCTTTTATTACAAATACTGTTGCCAACTACCAATAATCACTTATAAAAAGTGTAACTGCAGAGTTAAAAAAATAAAACAAGTGAAAGATACTTTTGCTTGAAATAAAAAAAAAAGTGGTTAATAACTACTCAAGAAAAATATAACATGATTACATCTCAAATATTTTACAGCGACAACTAATTTAATCAAGAATACATGAAGACTCAAAATGTTGATAATTGCTCACGCATATGCCTGTCGCTTTCATTTGAATCTCCACCAGAAAAATTAAATGGCAGCTGGAAAAGTTGCTAGCTGTTATCAATGATAGGGTTGCATGCATGATGATCATGACTAATAATAAACCTATGAAGAAATACTTATTATCCATTTTTTTATAATAAATTTTAGTTTTGATACACTTTTTCTTATAAAAAAAGAACATATCATTTTGTAGTACTTATATATTCTTTTAAATTATGATTTAAAGTAGCACCTTTAGTCACAATTTTGAATTTTAAGTACTTATGAAATGAGAAAATGTTAATCACAATTTTGTAAAATTAAGATTAAATAATAACCTTTAGAAAAAAAATCCATTTAGTTATTCCATTTATAATTATCTTCTTAAAAAAATGTGATTAAAAGATCAAAGCCAAACGGAATTAAGATGAACTTTCATCATATTTAGTTAATTCATTAAGCAAAAATGTAGATGAATTTAAAACGAAATCCAAGGACAAATACAAGAAACTTATGATTAGTTAAAAAATTTTAATTACATTATCTCCCCTTAAAGTATTACTAAAAAATCATTAGTCTCATTTTTGACCTTATAACATAATAATTTTTATGTACGTATATGATCATTTTTGTATGAATAAAAGTTCTTTAAAACATGCTGAAGACCTACCCTAGTAGACAATAGCCCAAAAATGGCTGTGTGCGCGCCTCCATCGCCGCCACTTCCACAAGCCTCCGGAAGTTCCTTCTCCGGTGGTCGGGTAATATATATACTTAACAATGATTACAATGTTAACAGAATCTCAAATTTCACCCAGCTAGATTTCGATCATTTCTCCATCTGCATGTCCACTTTAAAGATCCACAACTCTTTATTCCATGGCATCTATCTATGGTCATCTTCTAAAAATTGAACAAGCCATTGCATCTCTTTCCAAACGATCTGTTGCTAGAGTTTTGATAAAGATGGACATATCTTGTACTTATTATAAGGAGATTTGGTTGGGCTTTGAATTCCATGATTACCTTCAAAAATTGAGTTTGATAAATTCCTATCTTTTGCTCTCATTATATATCATCTTCATGGTCATTCTCTAAATGCTACTTTAAACTTCACCCTCATTAGTAAAAACTGCAAAAATGATGCTAAATAAGTGCCTCTTAGTAAGGCTCAGAAGGTAGGATTGATGAACCATCCATCAAATCTGCTTAGGCTGTGGCTGATGAACCATCCTAATATTTTAGAACATCTATCAAACCATTTCGCAAATCATTAAACAAAAGTGTCTTTGATTTAGCTATAGTTAGAAATAATCAGCTTGATGGAATATTGTGCGTCAAAAAAAAATTGATAAGGATGAACTTTCTATGTCTGAGACCTCTAAAAGATCTTTTTCTTTAAAAAAGGGTAGCGACAAGAAGAAATTTTATGTCAAATGCCTTAGTTCACAAGGTCATCAACTTAGGATTTCTACAATTGTGATAATTCTGATTAGGATGGAGGTATCTTTTATGACTGAAGAAGGACCAACTTCTTTAATGTTTATATTGATTTCTTATTTCTACTTACATGGTTATTGGAGTTTGATGATGACAGATAGATTTCAAGACTTTCTGAACTTCTACAATCGAGTCAGCAACTGACTTCACAAGGATATCTTCCCTCTGCTACTCTAATAAGGACCCTCAAATCGTTACAAATTCTAAGAGTTGTAAAGTCGTATAACTACTTAGTACTTTCTAAGTGTTATTTGTTTAAGATAAACTTTATTGTTATCTAGAAAGAAAAGCAGAAATACATAATTTAAATAATCTAGATAGATAACACATAGCTGTCATTACAGGAGTAGCCGAACTATACTTAATGAGGACATTGTCAGAGATTTTGACACGTGTATCATCGGAGACACTGGAGATCGACGGCTATGATCAGGAGCTTATATTTTTTGAGTCATTTATGTAGTAGTTTATTTTATTTTCAGTTTTTACTATTTTACCCTTATGGGTGGTCATTTGATGTTATAGTCCCGAGAGCAATTTAATCTTTGTTTATTTTCTTTTTGGTGAGACATGCATATATATAGGTCATTTCTATTGTATTTGGGATGATGATTAAGATGAAATTTCAGCTTCTTATTTTGGATCTCTTTGTGAGTTCTAGATAGAGTGGTGAAGCCTAGGAGAGGCTCAAAGAAATACCCAACAGCCCCCTTTGTGGGAGCTCTTGGTTCCTATCATTTCCTTCCACTTCTTCCCTTCTCCCCTAGCCGCCGGCTTCCCCAGACTGACCACCACCTGACTGGCCAGCAACCACCCCCTTTCCCTTTCCGTTAGCCACTGGATTCTGCCCCTTCCTCACCCGTCCCTCCCTTAATCCCACCTCCTCCACTGAAATCAGCCCAACCCGATCCCCCTTGGATCCCCACCTGCCGACCCCCCATTAATCCTAGCATTACAATTTGAAATTCAAATTCAAAGAGCTGTTATTACTTTTCTCATTTGTTTTTTTGTTATTTGGGAAGTTTCTAAATGGAATTTAATGTGAAATTTGAATTTCAAATCTCTTTCTAAAAACGCTTGCACCCAATTAGGAAACTACTCAATGCTAATCAAATCTGAATTTAAATTCAGAATTTGATTTAATTAAGTATGCAATCAATTGGGCCCCACATACATTAAACCTAGACATATTCCCTCAAACCTATGACCGACCCCCTCTCTCTCCCCTTTCTCTTTCCTCTTTGCCACCTAAGCAAGATTTAATTCCCCTAAATTCCCCTAATGACCGCCGTTCCCATTACTCCCTTAATTGGGTTGATTTGAATTTCAAATTGGCCCTTTCCCTTTAATTAAAAATCTAAAATTAAACTTCAGATTTTCCCTCTCATCTTCTTTCCCCCCAAATCACTTGGTTTAACCAAAAGAAACCCTAACCCTAGCCGCCCCTGACCTTCCCAAGTCATCTCCCATCATCCTGTCCCTTTCTCCTCACCAATCTCAAGAGTGCTCTTCCCCAACCGTCGCCACCACTATGCATGACCGATCCGGAAGTCGACCATGGTTTCTTATTTGATGATCAAGGACGAACCAACATCCTTGAATCTCCTTTCTTTGATGTGAACCTAGATGTAGATTCTTCCGTGTATGATTACTTACATCGCATCCTGTTTACACTAGTACCTTCCATCGAGGAGCTGATTCTTCTCGGACGTTAGATGCTCACTAGTCATCCCGTGGATTCCCCATCGCCGGCTACTTTTCCAACGGACTAGACTTTGGGCACCATTTGTCTCTTAGTGGCATTGCTCGGTTTTCTCTCAATCTTCCTCCGTTAAAGCCCCACCGTCAAGAGCGTGCGTGAGGGACCCAAGGTGAAGAGTTCTATTTGTTAACCGTGGATTATTGTTTTTGCCATAACATTACTCTCTCTATTTTTATGTTGTTAACTTGATAGCATCATGTTAATCTAGTTGTAACTACATGCTTTGCATAGTCTCTAATTGATAATTCCGAATATCAAACTTGGGTAAGCACTAAATCTATAACTAGCAAAGTTTTAATACTCTTCTATTAAAATCCCAAAGCAATTCTTGTTCCTTTGCATGTTTTTACATCATATTTGGTATCAGAGCATGGTAGGCATGCATGTCATGTACTAGAAATCAAGTAGAAAACTAGAGAAATCTAGGAAGTTTTTTAAACTTATAACAAATTTGTAACAAACTACATTAAATAGACTAAGAAATGATTTAAGCTAAACTGCTCTGCCTATCAGTAAGTATTTAATCAACCACATGTGTAAGAAATTACTTATTACTATTGCTTCTAATGCTAAATATCTAAATCTCACTTCTTTACAAAAAGTACAGCTACATGCAAAACTAGATTTAACAGCAAAAAAACTTAGTCAGATGATCGATCAGTAATTAATTGTGAATCTCAAATTGTCTGCAAAACTGAAAATATGCACATAAAGAAAAAAATTATTCGCATTTAATAAGAAGCTATACCTCAAAACTATAATGATCTATCTTATTAATCAAGCTACAATTTAAAAGTATCGGAAAACATAAGCAGCTAGGATAGCTTCTACTTGAAATATTTTACAAAATAACTTTATCAAAACTATTTCATCTAAAGACTTAACCTATTTATTTGTAGGCTTTTAAGATATAACGTACTCATCAACAAGTTAATTAAGAACCACTTTCATAATTAACACAATGTAACTAAATATTAAATATCTATCATTTTTAAAAAGTATGATAGAAAGCATCTTTGCTTTGCTGTATTTTCTTTTATAATTACAATTTTTATGAAAAATATGATAATTAATGATGTGACTAAATTTTAATCATAATTTTTTGTAAAATTATGATTGAATTGTCATCATTAGTTACAAACACCTTTTGTCACATCATCGATAATCCTCTAATGAAAAAAATTGATTAAAATTTTATAAAAGAGTGAAGAAAATGCACTTTTAATTGCTTGTATGTATATAAGTGATCTTTCAAGCCATTTAAGAAAATGATTACAGCTTGAAATATTTGTAGTGCATAAAATGAAATTTAGATTTATTTAAAATTTAAACAATAGACGAATAAAAGAGGCATACCAGAAGAAAAAATCAGTTGAAAATTAGATCGTTATAAAATGTCAAATTCAAACTGTACAAATGAAGATGTAAAGGCAGAGTAGCAGAAGATTTCAATAATGTCAATACATGAAAGCAGGCAATTGATAGATCACAAATCAGCCTTTTTCAGTTATCTTAATGTATTGTTCGTCAATAAGACCACAAAAATATCCTTAGGTTTTATTTGCTTTTATTTTGACTCAAAACGGAAGTGATTTGCATCAATCTATCACAAGGACTGGCGTTGATCCCAATGAACCTCGGTACTGCCATATTGTTGGCCTAGATAAAATAGAAAATCTGGCAGAAAGAATTTAAGTCCCAACAGCCATCAACTTGCCTTTGGCTAAAATGACCTCATAGCGTATAACGGGAAAAGAACACCATTTTCAAATTAAATAATTTAACGAGCAAAATAAAAAAGTCCACGATATTGCTATAAATTTATACTATAATCAGCATTAATTATTAGAAGTTTGATTAAGGCTTCATTTGGGGCGGCTTTCTTATTCCTTTTTAAATCAGTTTTTTAGTTATTATTTCTTTAAAGCAGTAAAAAACGCCCTAAACGGGGAATAAATGTTAATCTATTCACGCTTTTCATTAAGATAATGACTAATAAATACAGTTCTAGCAATGCCTTTTGATCTCATGGTCATTATTTTAAGTAATATTAATTAGCTGAATAGAAAACTAACCACATGTTTTTATAAATATGTGGTAAAAAGCTACACTAAACCACAGTATTTTAATCACATAGTCAATAATTAAACTATTAAACAAGTGCAACAAAAAAATGATTACAGACTAATATTTTTTAAAAAAAGAAGATTGATGACATGACTTTAAATCACAATAATAAAAAAAAAATTATAAACCAAAAGTCTTTCAGTGATATATTAAAATTCCATTTGTGTATAAGTTTATTAATGAAATCAAGGAGTGGATAAATATTAAGTTATACATGCATTGTCTTGCTAGATTTACCTATCTAAAATTATCTTAATAAGTACCTTCTAAAATTAATTGAAAAAAATCTCTTGTGCTAGAATGAAAACAACCTGTAGTATAGAAGTTTAGCTCCAACTACTCTCATCAAACATTATTTTTTTCATCATTGTATACTTTGTTCAGCGACACAATAAATCATAGGGAAAGCAGTAAGCTAGCTAGATGAGGGTCTAGAGATAAGATACACTATTATCAATCACACCTGTTCTTATTTCCTTCCCCTCGCACTATACAATCCATCCAATCACTACCTGTTTCAATAAATTAACCAATCTCATTATTTTTCTTCTGTAGACTATCATTTGGCATTGTTCAAGAGACAATTATTAAGTTTATTTTGCAACTTGCATGAAAATTTTATGTAAAAAGTAGGCAATCACATCCTCGATCCTAACCCTATAGTTTTACCAAGTTCGAATGAAAGAACCCTTATATGAAAGTATGTGAGCCTCAATAAGATTAATAAGAGCTGCTTCGCAATAGAAGGGAGGATTGATAATCAAAATTTAGGAAAGTTTTTATTTATAGAGAATCTAAACACTAAAGAAAGTTAAAAGGCGATAATTAACTGTGTAAAAACGAAAAACAGTAATGCTACACTAACTTCCACCTATAGCCCAAAAAAACCTCTTCGTGTGTTTGGGGGATAGTGTAGCATTACTCATACAAAAACAAGCAACTGAATCACAAGAAACATGAAATAAAACCCAAGCATAATAATATTAACGAAGACGAAATAATTTAGAAGGAAATGACTCGTGAGCTAAGAAAGACTTAGTAGTTTGTTGGCGGCCGAGGAGCCCAAGCGCCGAAGACATCGTGCGGAAGCTGACCGTTGGGCATCAGATTAGGCGGCACATTATACAGCGGCGGCATCGTTGGGAACTGCTCCCCGCCCTCTGCGTTCTGCTGCATCGCGGCAGCCCCTACACCCGCGTCAAACCCCAGTGGCTCATCCGTCGCCGGCGGCTCTTCCTCTTCAAGCGGAAGCCTTTCATAGGTCGCGTTTGAGAAAGTGGCCGCAATAACAATCACCGGTCCCGACGCGACGAGCTCACCCAGTACGGTGCCACCTACCACTTGACCCTGCCCGCCGGCGAGATAAATGGTTAGTCCAGTTGCTCCAGGCGGCGAAGGAGCGGGAAGGAAAGCGCCGGAGAGGGAGAGGATTTCGAAGCGTCCGTGAAGGGAAACCACGGCACCCGGCGGGGCGGCTGGCTGGCGGAGGGTGACGTTGGCTACGATGCCGCTGCCGCTGAGTATAGCGACCCCGCGCTGGCGACGGCGGGCAAAGGTCGTGACCGCGTCCATGATGTCGGTACCGGTGGAGATCTCGAGCACGTGGGAGCGGAGGGCGTTGGGGCTGTCGCGGGTGATGATGATGGGTGGTTTAGGTTTGTTTTTTGAGCCAGATGGGCGGCCGCGGGGGCGGCGGCGGTCGACTGTGGTGCTTCCGGGGGTTGTATCTCCGCCTGCGGTATCAGCGCCGGCGGATTGGTCTTCGGCGCTGGCAGAATCGTTATTGTTTGTGTTGCTTCCGCTGCTGTTAGTGGCGCCTGGGTTGGGGTCGAGGAGGTGGGGGTGATCGTCGGAGAGGGGGTTACGGAGATGGAGGGAAGGGATGGAGGGGGCGGCGGCGGGGGAAGAGGAGGAGACCGAGCGGTCCACTCCTCCCAACCCCGCGCTCCCGGCCCACCATCGGTTCGCCAGCTTCAATCTCTCACCCGCAAGCTAAAATATTAAGATCTCTGCAGGCTCGCTCTACCTTCCTCTTCTTAATCAGATCTGACGAATGGAAAACTTAACAGGTCAAAGGGCGAAACCGCGGGGAAACAGATCGGCATGAGAAGAAACGCTCTGTTTCTCTTTCTCTGAGTGAATTGTACTTGTTGGTGATGGTGAGGTCAGGGAACTGAAGCGTTTAGGCGAGAGAGAGATAGGAATCTGACTCTCAAGGAAAGTAGGGAACAGAACAAGTACATGCCAAGGATGGTGCCTAGTCGTCTGAGAGGTCTGGCACTTGCTGCGGCGCACCACTGCAACTTTATCCTGCTTTGTGGGTGGGGCGGTGTGGGGGAGAGAAAAGGGGGCAATAGTTTACCTCTTTCTCTCTCATGGGTTCCGGCTTTCAAATCTTTCTTAGGCAACGGGAATTGGGTATACTTCCGATATGCCCGTTCTTGTGCTATCAGGGACTCTTATCTCTTCGGATGACGACTCCTTTCTCGCATCTAAGCTCCGCCATCGTGTCTGGATCTACACAAAAATATAAAAAAAACAAAGGAGAGAGAGAGAGAGAGAGCGAGAGAGTTTGGGATAACGTGCGCACGAGAAGGTGGGTAGTGGGAACACGTCGCTGTCGCGAGTCCCAACACAGTATCGAGTTAGTAAGAGAGGAAATGGAATCAAGAGGAGAGAGAAATGGGTCTTGCCGTCCGGTCTTCAATGGCCTGCCAGTACTTGCCACTCCATTTCCTCATTTATTAAACTGTACAAAACTTCGGTTAACCTAATCTTTAGCCTTTCTTTTGACTGCAAAGCCTAACTATATTTAAACATCCTCCATAGAACAACTAAAATGTAACACATCAACTCCTGTTTGACATCTGGCTCGATACTATTCGGTACCGTTCGGTGCTGTTCGATACAACTGATGTGGCGTATTTTTGTTGGTCTCCGAATGATGAACTGTGTTCAGCATCCCCACATAATTTTGGGTGATGATTAGGCTATTTCAACTCCTAATTAAGCCTAATTAATTTTTTTTGTATTTTCCTCTCCTTATTTTCTTCTTACTTTCACATCAATACAAAGTAGCTTTCAGCATACTATTGTCTTTCATAAATTTAAGCTGGGAAATTTTTTGATAAAAATATTGTGACATAATTTTGAGGAGGATAGCCCTAATAATAATTATATTTAAATAAAAATAATTACAATAACATTTTAAATATTGATCATATATTACATTTCTTTTAAATAAAATTTAATAATTATTAACATAAATAAATTTGGGCCGGAATATTCTTATCCAAATTTTCTTTTTCTTTAGACATTAAATGGTTCCACCAACAATTAGATCACACCTGGCGCCATCTTGAGTCTCGTGGGCAGAGCTCAAATGATATTTTATGCAGTTTATCTTGATTTGATTTTATATGAAATTATTTAATATTTATACAATAGGGAATCATTATCTAAGCTGACCAAATAATTTGTTTTGGAAATATCTGCATTTAAGATAATAGCCTAGCTAACATGTAATTTTCTTTTTGCTTAGGAGCAAATTTAAGTATAAATATTAAACTTAATATTTTTTATTTCTACAGAAGCCAAGGCTACAGACAACAAAGCTTTATGCCAACTAACTCTGCAATCAAGTTGGCATTTCATATGAGACAGAACTTGCGTAAGAACTGTAACTTAATTTCAATATCATCTAAAATAAATCATAATTTTAGAGAAATAAAATTTATGTTAAAAGATGGTGTAAAAATGATACAGTCCATTTATATTGAAAAAAAAAAGAATTTAGATTTTAATAACATTAGAAAAATAGCATTAACTTGTGTTTATTATACAATAAAAAAATCTTCTGAAGTCATAAAAGATATTGTTGAATTTATATTTGTTCTTGGAGAGAGAGAGAGAGAGAGAGAGGCAAGATTACCCCTTAGTAGAGAGGTGAGTGAAGCTGATCTAAGAGTCAAATTTTGAAGAGTGGATCTCAAAGATATATTACTTGGATGGAGTTTTGTCAAAAAATATAGAATTGTATGGTGCCCTTGCTCAACTAGTGAATCCCTATTTATGGATAATGATCAAGGTTGTTGAACAAGATGGACTACATTTAAAATTATAAGAACATACTTAATATAGCTAGTTGTAAGTTTGATTGTTAACTATACCTTAAGCCATGGAATATAGTGAGTTCTAAATTATGAAAAAGTGTAATTAATTATGAGTTCCTCTACTAAGAACTCCTAATTAGCTGGTAATAACTCTGGATGAGTAACCTTGTTCCTTTGTTGAGTTTATGTGACTTAATAAGTTTCAATGGTTAGTCTAGTATATGAGTACTAAGGACAAAGTAAGTATTATCTCCTAGGTGACTTTTGAGATTCAATTATGTCACTATAGGAAAATCAGCTATTACCAGCGGTTCAGTCGCCAAAAAACTCGATACCAGACGGCTTTCAAAAGCCGCCAGAATTTCACGGTTTACCGACGCTAGGCGGTGGTTATCCGACGAGACGCCAGCGGTTTAGCCGCCGGTACTTCATGCGGTTCTGACAGCCGGTAAGCAGCCAGTAATTAACTAGTAGTCGCCGGCGGTTTAGCTGACGATTTTACCTGTGATTTTGACAGCTGGTACGCCGTTGGTAACTAATCGGCAGTCAACGACGTTACTACAGCTGGACATACCGGCTGCCAGGCCGCTGGAAAGCCGCCGGAAAAAGGCCGCCAGAAATAGTTACCTACGCCATTTTTTCCGGTGATATTTGTACCGCTAAAAAGCCGCCGGTGTTTTACAAAACAGCCGGAAATAAATCGTTAACCGCCGGTAATAACCGTCAGTAATAGCTGAATTTCTTGTAGTGTGTGTAGTTTGAGGTTTTGAACAATTTATAGTCGAGTAATTATGGAGCTAGTTTATGATCATGAACTTATATAACCTAATTTAGACGTTTATGATGACTTGATTGATTTGAATCAAAGAAATATGGTCTATATTAATTTCTTGATCATCATATCTTAGTTAATGAACTGGGAAAAGAATATGAGAATAAATTTGATGAACCTAATTCATATAAGGTAGCTTGTCCATGATGTGTACACTGCATGCAAAATGATGATTGTTGGGCAATGGTGGTATATATGACAACAGTACTAATATTTTGGCATTACTTTCTTCAACTCCAACTCATTTAGCTCGAAGCTCTCATTTTAGGTCCTTTTTAGTAAAAAGTGAGGGTTTATTTTTTATTTATTTGAGTTATATTTTGTAAATTCATTCAAAATCTCCAAACACTTTATCAAATGATATTTATTGATTCCCTTATTCATAGATTGCTCCTTAGGCATTTAATAACTTAATAATATATTAAACAATTGAATAATCTTAAGTTTGTTGTATTTCTCTCATTAAGACATCCATTTTGAATATAAGTGCATAAGATTTATAGATCATTTGGTCCCTCAGAAAGAGTCATAAAGTTCTCAACCATACTTATAGGCTTGATTTTTGCTCATTTGGACTTGAATCAAAGCACTTATAGGATCATTGGATTTTTCTTATTATAACATTTGTTTATCTATAAGTTTGTTGAAATCAAACTACATGCTCTTGAGCTAAATTTTGAAAATTTCAATTCAACTATTTCATTAAGATCCATATTTGATCGAATAAATTTTATTGTAATGCATCATGTAGTAAACTCAACATGAATATATTACAATAAATTATTTTCATTTATTTTAAATTAAAATCTGCTATATATATTAGTCATTTAAAATTTGATACATAGCCATATCAAATATTACTGTTGTCATTCATAAACTAGTTAATTCCTTGTCTTTTGTAAAAAAACATATTATGCCATAAGTTTCTTAATGCCACACCCAATTAATTACAAGGATAACTATACTATTTTTCTAAGAATTTTTTTAGTTGTGATAACATTTTTTGATTTATTATAAAAACTCATCACTTTGTTAAATATCTTGAAAAGCATCATATCAAGATTATACCATATTATATTTATTTTTTTAATATGGTAAATATTAAAAAAAATATTTTTTTTCCTAGTTTAATAATGGTCTTTCCCAAATCAAGAGATCCTTTGTTTGCATTCTTTTTCCAAACATAATATGACTTAAATTAGATAATCTTGCATACATATCTTCATGGGATAAAGGTGTTTTGTCCCTAGGTTAATGTTTTTTCTATGGTGTTTTGGCAAGTGTATGCTGGTTCATTGGGCTCTAAGTTTGGGTTGTTCTGAGCTATTGATTTTTTTTTTTTTTTGCTTATTGGGTGTTGGATAATAGACTATTTTCTATTTTATGTTGCATTTGACTCCAAGAAATATGGTCTATATTAATTTCTTGATCATCATATCTTAGTTAATGAACTGAGAAAAGAATATGAGAATAAATTTGATGAACCTAATTCATATAAGGTAGCTTGTCCATGATGTGTACATTGCATGCAAAATGATGATTGCTGGGCAATGGTGGTATATATGACAACAGTACTAATATTTTGGCATAACTTTTTTCAACTCCAACTCATTTAGCTCGAACCTCTCATTTTAGGTCCTTTTTAGTAAAAAGTGAGGGTTTATTTTTAATTTATTTGAGTTATATTTTATAAATTCATTCAAAATCTCCAAATACTTTATCAAATGATATTTATTGATTCCCTTATTCATAGATTGCTCCTTAGGCATTTAATAACTTAATAATAATACAATTGATTAATCTTAGGTTTGTTGTATTTCTCTCATTAAGACATCCATTTTGAATATAAGGGTAAAAGATTTATAGATCATTTGGTCCCTCAAAAAGAGTCATAAAGTTTTCAACCATACTTATAGGCTTGATTTTAGCTCATTTGGGTTTGAATCAAAGCACTTTTAGGATCATTCGATTTTTCTCATTAAAACATTTGTTTATCTATAAGTTTGTTGAAATGAAACTACATGCTCTTAAAAAATAAAAAAAAAATGAAACTACATGCTCTTGAGCTAAATTTTGAAAATTTCAATTCAACTATTTCATTAAGATCCATATTTGATCGGATAAATTTTATTGTAACGCATCATGTAGTAAACTCAACATGAATATATTACAATAATGTAATTTATTTATTTTAAATTAAAATCTGCTATATATATTAGTCATTTGAAATTTGATACATAGCCATCTCAAATATTACTGTTGTCATTCACAAACTAGTTAATTCCTTGTCTTTTGTAAAAAACATATTATGCCATAAGTTTCTTAATGCCACACCCAATTAATTACAAGGATAACTATACTATTTTTCTAAGAATTTTTTTAGTTGTGATAACATTTTTTGATTTATTAAAAAAACTCATCACTTTGTTAAATATCTTGAAATGCATCATATCAAGATTATGCCATATTATATTTATTTTTTTAATATGGTAAATATTAAGAAAATATTTTTTCCTAGTTTAATAATGGTCTTTCCCAAATCAAGAGATCCTTTGTTTGCCATTCTTTTTCCAAACATAATATGACTTAAATTAGATAATCTTGCATACATATCTTCATGGGATAAAGGTGTTTTGTCCCTTGGTTAATGTTTTTTCTATGGTGTTTTGGCAAGTGTATGCTGGTTCATTGGGCTCTAAGTTTGGGTTGTTCTGAGCTATTGATTTTCTTTTTTTTTTGCTTATTGGGTGTTGGATAATAGACTATTTTCTATTTTATGTTGCATTTGACTCCTTTGTTCTCTTGAGGTTGAGCTTAATTTCTACTTTATTTTGTCCCCTTGCCTCTTCTTGTCCTTTTGTCTATCAGATTCTGCATGTTTTGCTATGTGTTGTGAATGATCTTGTTATTGTTTCTTATGTTGATGTGGTGATTGTTGCTGACTTTGGTTTGCATTATATCTTGGATTGAGCCTTATTGGAATATATAGTGTATCTACTATGAGTTTTGAATGTTTTTGTGGTCTCTTCAGTTTTTGGCATGTCCTTAAAGTCCTTTATGATGACTCCTATTGCATATCCAAACTTGGGCTTAATTTTGAGTTTGACTTCCTGCCTGCCTTTTTTAAAAAAAATTATTGTGTATATAGTATGAGAATCTTTGCTCTATTGAATTTATTTATTTTTTCTATTGTAGCTTTGTGAGCGATAGTGAGCTGTGATTTCCTCTAATGACCTTGCAACCTTTCTTTTGATGATATAAAATTCACACCCATAAATGGGCTTTACAAAAAAAAAAAAAAAAATCCTTCACAGGATAAAGGTGGGGGGAAAAGGGTCTAGTTCAATAACTTATTTTTAAAATTTATTTCTGTAATTTAAATGAAAGATTTGTATGTTAGAATATGAAATAAAAATAAAAATAAAAAGAGTATTTGTCCGTTTATTCTAATCAAATTTATATTGAGTGCTTTATACAGTATAAATATAGTAATCTATTTTGTGTGCTCTATGCCTCTATCCAAACATCATTGCAAAGGCATGAACTACATAATGGTTACTCTCATTAAAGTATTTCACTTATTTATCCATCAAAGGTTGTAACAACCTCCTCCAATAAAGCCTTCAGCTCATCAATCAAATGTCTAAAAAATACAGTCTTGACTTTGGAAATGTGTTATTAGCAATGATAAAAAAAATAAATAGAAATTTTATATGCATCCAAGGTGTTTGCGATAGAGTATATAGAATAATATGAACTATACAAAAAAAAAAGATATTCTTGTATATATTATTTATCTAAAATGTTCATTCTAGATTTTAATCTCCACATTAAGTGGTTTTACTCAAATTGAAGGGTATGTATCATCAATGAGTTTATAATTAAGCTTCACAATCACTGGGATAAACCATTAAATATTTTTTGATGTAGATATTTTTAATATGTTTTGTGATATTATTTGCAATATTTCTAAACATGTAAAATTTTGAAGTTTAAGAGTTAGTAGATAATAATGGATCCTTTATTTGGATATCTAATAAACATATTTCTAAAGCATAGATCGTAGTGATTATGCTAACGGTTGTTATTTGAAGCTTATTAAGTGGTTTTTTTTTTTTTTTTTTTTTTGAACTTTTTTAGGTTTTTTTTTTTTTTTTTTTTTTTTTTTGATATTACCGTGGAATCCTCTATAATCCTAATTTGGATTTCATTTTCAGATATGAGGACAATTTTTTTCTCCAAGAATTTTACATGGTTTTGGTTCTATATTTAGGCGTCATTTGAAAATTGATAGTGTTACAACCAATGGTTTGAGGCTTTAAGTAGCTAGGGTTTTTGTTGAACCTAATTGTGTGTGGATTCATCATGAAAAATTTGGATATGTCCAAAAAAAATTTATGGAGGATTTCCCCCCTTTTAAAATTTTGTGAATATTGCAAAACTGTTAGTTACAGTAAAAAAAGAATGTTATATTTTTCATCCTCAATTAAGGAAAGAATCGGTTGAAAAACTACCCGTGGGGAATGATAATAATGAAAATGCAATTATATCCCTTATTTTAGATACGAACGTGATTGCTACCATTCCTTTGGATGAAAATATGGTTGCTAATGTGTCTCTCTCGAAATCTAATAATCCCCCTCCTTCTAGGGAAGTGAATGTGTGTATTAATGACCTTTCATTAAAGGTCGATAAACATAATAACTTGTATCCTCTTGAAAATCCTCTTTATGTACGTTAATCTTGTAATTGATCCCCTTGTATTTTGGGAGATATAATATCTTCTATATATGGTGTTGGTATTGCTAATTCTAATCCTGCTATTGAAAACTATATTCAAATGACTCATTTTATTAGTCAAGATCTATCTTTTGGTGGTGAGGATGTGCCCAATTCAATACTCATAATTATAATTCCTATTTCTTCTATCTCTAATGGCGAGCCTATTATCAATATGGAAGCACTACAGGAAAAATGTTGAAATCCGGCGGTTTTTTCCAGCGGTTACTCTATATTAACCAGCGGTTTTTTGGACTACCGGCGGCTTTACGGTGATTTTTTGGCCGCCAGAACAAATCGCGTAGGAAACTTGTACCGGCGGTTTTTTTTTTGCGGCGGTTTTCCGGTGGCCTAGACCGCCGGTTATAACCGGATTTTGAACCGGCGGTTTTCCAGCCGTGACGCCGCCGGTTATTTGACCGACGGCTTACCGGTGGTCAATTTACTGATGGTCCTCCGGCAGTTTAGTTGGGCATCGTTTGTTTTTTAAATCGCCGGCAAGCGCCGGTAGACCGACGGTTCATTTACCGGCGATAGCCGTCGGTAGTACCGACGATCTAAACCGCCGGATGTCTACCGTAACACCGCCGGTGGCCGTCGGTAACCGTCGGTAATAAACCGGCGGTGTAATGCCTTTACCGGCGGCTGATTATTGGCCGTTTGGTATCGTAGTTTCCGGTGGCCAAACCGCTGGTAAGCTGCCAGAAACCTGTAGCACCTGCAAAAAAAAATTGACAGCATCCCCTCTATTTGAGGGAGTTCACCCTAAAGGTCTAAACCTGCAGAAAAAGTAAGATATGTTGGGCAACACGCCGCTATATTCATCA
>NW_021319178.1:24220298-24242627 GCF_001605985.2 Dendrobium catenatum
TATCGTCGAAAAAAAATTATGCCGGGTATTCATCGGAAAATTTTAAATTCCACCGGTAATGAGTGATTTTCCTATAGTGATTTATATTATAACTCTGCTTGAGGTGGATTTGCGGTGGCAATTTCTGCTGCCAAAATCCACCACAAATCCGCAAAAAAAAAAAATCAAAATCAAAATTTTGTCGCAAATTAGTCGTCATTTTCAAAAAGAAATAATCCGCACAAACTGATGATTTTCCTGTAGTGTTTCTGACTGTATTTCTTGCAACTTGTTCTCATTCTAATAATTTTTTGAGTTTTCATTTTGCATGACTCTCCGTTCCTTGCTATGTTTTTTTCCTTCGATGATACTATGAGACTCGCAAGTGGCCTTCGATTTTTGCATCTTTCTTATTTTGCAGGTTAGTATGTTGATGTCTAATTAGGCCTTATACTAATCGTGCTAGAGCTTGTTTTTGGGTGGGGGTTTCCTGTCTCCCCTTCGATTTTAATTTCTTATATTGTATCTTAGTAGGAACATGTCATGTGCATAATCTAATTTGTAAATAAAGCTTATTCTCTCTCATGCATAACATTTATAATGAATATATTGTTTAATCTAACTAACACTAACAGAAACCACTGACAATTAACAGCTACTGATAATAATTTCAGGAATTATGTCTAAGATTGGGTGGCTTTCTAATAGTGATATGAAATAAATAAAAATGATTATTTTATTTGAACAACTCAAATTAGCGGCTTAATAGTTTTTTAGCAAATAGCTTAACCTCTCACAACACCTACGTCTCAATTTGTCATTATTTAGCTACAGTATTATTGTGATGAAGGTGCGGTGCAACGGTATGAAGATAACTGTTTGAAGAGATTGTCTTATAAATTTTTTGAAATAAATATCATTATATATTTTTTATGATTATAAAATAATAAACAAATTCCAATAAGCTTAAAAATAATTAAAATAATTTATTTATTTATCAATATCTTAAAAATATTTTTTGGGAAGCTAAATAAATCATCGTTCCAATCATAAACTGCTGCAGTTAAGTGGTATCAAACATTAGAAAACTAGATTTTTTTTTTTTAATTTGCCTCATTGGATTGGGAAAATAATAAAGATTTTGAATGATAAATTACATTTAGAAATTTCTCACGTAATTTTACAACAGAAGCAATGACAAGTAATAAAAAAAAAAAGATAAAGTCATTTATTAAAAATACATGACAATATATTTTGTTATTTGACGCAATGCGTTTGAATATTCTTTTATATATATATACATAATATTTTAAAATTTTAGTCATTATCTTTACTCCTGAAGTGGAAAGCTCCTGGCGGTTTAGTCATTATCAAACCAAATTCTATTTTTACTTGTCTCATTCAAAAATAAATATTTTTTGGAAGGATATTTAGATTGATTAAGATAAATTCACAAATATTAAGGTTTCATTTGGGGCAGCTTTCTTATTATTTTTTAAAACAACATTTTAGTACAAAATTTTTTATTTTCGTACTAAAAATTTGCTTTAATAAGCAGTAAAAAAGTCGTCTCAAACAAAACCTATGTATACAAGGCTCAAGTTCAAGATTTAACTTTTTGGTTGATAGTCAAAACTCCTAATAAATAAATCAAGGTGAGCTACATGAATTTATTAACAAAAAGTTATTTAATTTTTTTTGAAATATTTAGATTAATTAAGATAAATTTATACATATATCACAGACATAAATTTCAAATTCAGAATATCTTAATTGATAGTCAAAACTCTCAATAAACAGATAAATGAGCGCATCATTCTAAAAGAGCTGCTTACGATGCTAAGCAATTCAAATTTGCCGACACGACTAATACAAAAAAATGAGCCGTTGAAATTTCACCACCAACTACAATTGGCAGGTCAAACTATTAAGGTGTCCATGTGCCTGCACGGTGACGCATTTTAGGATTAAAAATAAGGCTTGAATTGCCGTGCATTTCCCTTTATTGGAGTTTTATTTTTTTATTTTTTTGAGAGAAGTCAGATATGATTTTAGATTAAATTAAAGCAAATCAAAGAAGGATAAAGACATGCATCCAAAAGAAGAAGTTTAGTTTATTAACAATTAAAACTTAGGATCTCAAAAGTTTGTAACTCAGATCTAAAAGGAACAAGATTATAGAAGTAAAATAAAGAGGTATAAAATCAATGTAACATGTAGACCTCTTTATAGGTTATAAAAAAAAATTTATAGAAGTAAAGCGAGACAACAAAGGAGCAACCGGAGAATAACATTAAAGAGCTCATCATAATATTGAGCTCACATGATTTTTGAATTGAGCACATTAGAAATAATGTAAGGACCAATGTGTTTGAAATTAATGCAAAATTAGTTTAACATTTAAGTGTTATTAAAATCATTGTATTCAATATCTATATATTTTGTTTTTTATTTTCTTATGGCATTGACATTACTTTTTGTGAGATCATTATGTGTTGCTTGTTCTATTTTTTTGCTCTACTTGTTATTTAACTCTCTTTATTTTTATTAATAATATTATAATTTTTGCCAAAAAAAAAAAAAGACCAACGCTCCCTATCTATATAAATGGGTGTTTGAGAAGAATTTTAAAAATGTAATAATTATATTTTGTCTGGTATAGGAGGGATTTATAATTATAGAGAGTAACTCTATGGAACATAGAGATGGAGAGAGAGGAGGTTTAAGATAAGGGAGTGTCATCCCCCTTTTATTTTGTCTACTTTCTTGATATAATGTAGTTGCACATTTATTATTTGATATATTTTTATATATAACACTTAAAAGTTTCTTATTTACTCACCTAACATCTAAAGTTTTCTAATTACACACCTACCACTTAAAACCTACTTGACTTTCTAAAATACCTTTTCGTCTTCTCTCAGTCACATGAAACTCATTTTCCATTCCTCTTGTTTGAGCGGTTCATTTGGCGTTTGCTCATCTTCTTCATTCCGTCGAACTAAGATCTCATTTTTGTTGAAAACGCCACCCACCTTCTCCATTTTGAGCGAACATCCGGATGGAGTAGAATTGCTCGATGTGTGGCGTGAGCTTCAGTAAACGGCCTCCCGTCTGCTCGTCCTTGATCTGTCGTTCCAGAAAACCTCATTGGGGTAAAAGCTTTATACGTCTTCGGTCTCCCGTCCAAAGAGATTTTGACATCAAATGGTTCTACATAAATTATTCTGCTTATGTAATCCAGTTATTCACACAATTGCTTCTCTTTTGTAATTCTGGTGCACAACAGATATTTTGACATCAGTTCGTTCTGCAGAAATTAGACAAATACATAAGTTTTGAGATGATTTTAATCATCAGAAACAATTAATTCCACCTGCATCATTTTACAAATCAGTTTTTAGATCATTTTTGCATTCACGATTAGAAGATCAAAATCACATCCACCTACAGATTTGGTGTATATCCAAAATGCCAATTTGACAACAATGTGCTCTTACCAATTCACTTAAGAACTAAATTAACTGAAACACAAGACCTGCACAGAATCAGATACCGAAACTGAGATTTACCAAGCGAAGAAGAAATGTAGAAGACGAAACGAAGATGCCGAGATTTCAAACTGAGATTCTTACATATTTCTCAAAAAAATTTTTTTTTTTGAGGAACTGCCAATGCGGAAGAACGAACTCTAAACGGAGAAATGGGGATAACATTGTTCAAATCTAAACGGAGAAATGGAGAATACAACATCATACCTAAGACAAGAAATGTATAAGACGAAACGAAGATGCCGAGCGAAGAGAGAACCCTAGACGAAGAAATGGGAAGACCGAATGGGAGAGTTGCCAAGCAAAAAATCCAACGTCGTGCGGGTTCTGATGGAAGGAAGACGGAATGAAATTTTAGAAAGGCAAGTAGTTTTTAAGTGGTAGGTGTGTAAATAGACAACTTTAGGTGTTAGATGAGTAAATAAGAAACTGACCATTACAATTTTCTTACCAGCCGACTTGCCCCCAAAAGACTCTCTTTTACTATGCATCTAAACGATGACCTTGGAGCTTTAAGAGTTTTTTTATTATTGGTACACCCTGATTTAAACTTCCTAATAAAGTTAAAGTAAATTCTATAAAAGCCTAATTTATAAGCCATCATTATTATTATAATGATCTTAAAGAGATAATCATCTTCTCAAAATTGAAAGCCTACCATCAACAACTTTTTAATGTTACTGTGATGCATATATGACTTTATTTCAAAGGTCATTTGTAGCATCAAATTAATCTTGCAAAGATGAGTATTTTAACACAAAGATTATAACAGATAATTTTCATCTTCTAATTTTCTTCTTCAACATTCTTAGAATTATTTCTATTGCCTTATTTTCTAAAATTTTGATTTATAGCTTAGATGAGGCTTTTAACATCTTTAGCTTCAAAATAGTACCCTCTACTGATTAATCCAAGACTTTAATGGTTGCACTGACCAATAAAACATCAATCATAGCTAATGGTCGAGCACTCAAATTAACCCTACCATAAACAAACCCATTTGGTGAGCCCATGAGCAGGATCATTTAGGTACTTTCAAAGTAGAATAAATAATTTAAACTATAGAATATATGCTAATTTAATTTAATATATTTTTGTTAATAAAAAGGCTAGAATGTCCTCTAAAAACTATTCATTAAATATAATCCTACACTTTAAGGACATCTACAATTAAATAAAATTCTTAGTATCATAGAGAATTTTATAGCTTTTTTCTTGTTTGACCTTCATCGACTCTAGGTTGACTTACTCTCCCCTCTTCAACAAAAAGAGGGAAATAAGATTGAAGCAATTAGATTATACAGAATTAGAGAGGTTCAACCTTAACTTATAAAATGAGATGATTGACAGTAATTTTCTTTATATATAGGATCCTCTTTGCTTATAACAAGTCACACAGTACTACCTCCTTCTTAGAAAATGATCATCCCAAACATCTACAATTATTTGTTGACTCCGGATGAACATAGCCCAGTTGATCATAGGAGTACTACAAGATTTCAAGTTTTTTTTTTTTCAAAACTATGAGTCTCCTATTTCAAATTTGAATGGAATTGAAAAGCACCCAATAGAGCTCACTTTTATTTCATTTATCAAGTTCTTCGAGACGTTTTTTTCCTGTATGAATCGCAACCACAATACAAATTAGCTGCTGCACTTTCTTCTTCATTTGACATAATATTACAGCCATGGCTCCCAATTCATTCCCAAAAGAAGGAAGCTTTGGCTTCCAACCTCCTTTTGGAAAGTAATGCCTATAAAAAGGGCACGGCTGGAAGAGTGCCTTACAGGCCGACAGGACCCATCTAAAAGTAAGGTATGATGCCTCCCTGCACTGAATCATATCAAGAAACTACAGGTCAAAAGTCAATTTCATTTAATCCACTGCTTCTCACACCTTCTTGTTTGTGATAAACACAAACTGTCAGATTCCTCAGTAATGGGAAGAGCATTCATATCCATCGAGACTTAGGGTGGTTGGTGGGCGAGCACTGTTGGAAACCTCCCGGATTTGAATCTTCTCTACTATGACCTCGCCTCTTCAGTGGGGCAAAGCAAGTGTGAGATTGATATCGGTGGGTGGCCTCGCTCGATTCTGCTGATAGATAGTTACGTCACCATGCTCTCCCTTTGAAATGGTAGTGGATAGATTCTCCAGTTCCAAAAAAAAAAAGAGCATTCATCACATGGTGCTATATTTGCTGAATAATTTCTGCAAAAATTCCATCAATTTGATGTGGCGATAGCAACATGACATTTATGTCTTCCATTCAATTACAGCCAAGCAATTTGGTTTCCTTTTTCAGGTGGAAAACTTTGGCTAAATTAACTCTGGATTGAAAATTTTGGGCCACTTGAGGGAACACAATGATTGACATTTTTGGCAATAGAATCTTCAGCCTCTCGACTATTATTCATAAAGAGAACTTTCAACGGAAAGATAAAATTATTTGTAGAAAGTATTTTAGAAGCTATCCTCATACTTTTAGCACATTTAATTATCTCCTTCAAGTTAACTTTGATTTGTGGGTATGGCAGACTATCTGCTATTTCGGTTTCTCCTCGACTGCCTGCGATTGTGCTTCCTCTGTCGGCTGCATTCTCTGTCTCTCTATTGGCTGCTTCATGGTATCGATTTTTTCTGCTTTATCTGTTTATTTGGCCTTAGGTTTTGGTTTAATTTGTGATGAAGGTGGTGTGACAGATTTTATGGCTGCTCGTATCTTATTGTTCGTGGCTTAATTTCTTCTTCTCATTTTTTTTTCATCCTTTCATATACAAGAGATTGCTTTTGGTTTGGACTTGCAGGGATTCATCCTGGTTTTCGATTTTTGTGGTAAGTAGGGCTGCTTTTCTTTTTATTTTTTTTTGGGAAAATTTGGGGCAAATTATCCATTCTATAAAAATGAAAAAGATTACAAGTAAAAGGTGTTGAAAACAAAACAGCCAGCTCACATGCTAAACAACATAAAAAATGTTAGCAGTGAGAAAAAATGAAATAGGAACAAAAGGAAGAAGAGAGAAAACATGGGCTAATGGACTCAGAATGCATAAAAAAGAATCTCCCACAGAAAATTGAGCATCAAAATGCTCCCGGTTGCCAGGAAAGACCATCCAAAGGAGCAGCTGGGGGACCAACATTCATCATAGTCCATCAAAACAACTATGTTCGAACCTTGCAGCCGGCTGATACCTTGGTTGCCAACAAGGACTCTCCAAAGGGTATCAGAAAAACCAACAGAGAAAAGAATCAATCCAAAAACCGAATGAATGAGCCCAGCCATAAGAAACAGAATCATACATAGAGAAGGGGGAAAAAGCATTCAGCACAGCAGGTGTTGAAAAAGATGAAAACTCTTCCATTTGGTAGCTTTAAAGATCACTGCTTTCTTAATTTTGTCCACAATGTTCAAGTGGTTCATAAAGGAATTGCCAAATAACCTACCATTCTTTTTCCTGCAAATAAAATAAATGACAGCGCAATTCGAAAGGAAGTAAAAATTTTTAATTTGTTTGCAAATGTTCCTTTCTTCAAGATGTGAAAATAACTGGTTGAGAGTCGGTCTCAGCAATAACAAATCCATTTGGTGAATGATATTTTGCAGAATAGCATATGAGAAATCGCATTGAAAGAACAGGTGTGAGTGTGATTCAGGCTCAACAGAGCAAATAATACACCTGGAGGCAACCGGGATCCCTCTCTTAATAAGCAAGTCAGAAGTTTTAAGACCTCGTTTAAGAGCCCTTCTTTTCCCCTCTCTGCTCGAATGAATGCCATGAAATGCCAAAACAGTGAAGAAATCGATCATATACAGCCAATACAGGCAGGAGGGAGTCAGAAACACTAAAGCAGTTGCCATTGAATGCAAAACAACAATTAATAAAGAAACTGCTGCAGTAAACATCAACTCTTCCTGGAGGAAGACATATTTAAGAGCTCTCATGTAGTAGAAACACTTTCAATAATATTGCCAAACCTTCTCCCATTTCTATCCCTCCAAATGTAGTAAAGGGAGCAAGAAATAGCCGGAAAAAAGATTTTTTTTTTTTTAATTACGAGCCTCAGCTCAAATTTGTGAGACGATTCACTGGCATGTGAAGGATATATGTGAGTTAGACCAGTGAGGGTAGTAAAAGATTATTTAGGATATATGTGAGAGAGAATCCAAAAAAAATGGAAAACGAGCTAGGATGGCCATGAGATTTCAACAAAAGAGAAGAATTGAAGCCACCTCCATGATGGTCTTCATAAAAGACTGAAAATTTGAAAGAACCGAGGATGCTAATGTAGGACCTTCTGGAAAGACAAACACCTTCAATTGCTTTCAACAGACATTCACAAAAAAATTCTTGAAGGCCACGAACAAAAGAGAAGAAAAAGAAAAGGAAAAAAGATATGTTTGTATTATTATTTTCTTTCTCTTGTTTTCTTTTAACATAAAGGAAGAGAAAGAACTAGAACTCAAAATCCACCTCTCCATATACAAGACATCCATATATAAAAGAAACAGAGAATTTACAAAGAATCAGTAATTCTTATAAATTTTGTGCTGGAGTCTCCTTGTTATCAATGAAATTCATCTATGATATCATTAAAAATTCTCCTTGACCGGGCATGAATCTCTTGACGCAAATAAGTTGGAAGCTTTAAAAATTAAATTCAGGATAATCCAAACTCATATTTCATTAAGCTTATAGCCAAATTGAATATCTCAAGGAACAGACTCAACGATAATAAATTTGGTCAAATCCAAGCCTAAATAAACTCAAATCAATGGATCAAAATCTATTTGAAAGCTTCAAAACATTAATTAGATGACCAGATGAAATCCAAGTATGACATATTTATAGTCAAATTGAGTGGCTCGACGAGAAAAATCCAACAAGCCCAAAATCACTAATTTAAGACATCTCTAAGGCATTTAAATGATTGATAAATGATTCATGATCAAGGGCATGGTGAAAGCTTATGAAATTAGGAGGTAATACATTTTTGACATATTTATGAGAAATAAAATTTGTAGAAATCAAAATCATTGAAAATAAAATAATAGTCACTTATAATGAATTAAATAAAATTTGTAATAAGAATGACTAATAAATGTGATCCAAAGACATTTTTGCCCATATCTCTTCTTCCTCACATTAAATTTCTTAGCCAAACAAACAAGTGAGGGAATCGGTGAGGTAAGACAGGGGTATATATATATTTTATGGTCCAGCACCGTAATGCTCACAAGATCAATATTAAAGCACTCTTCTTCAGATTTTTTTTTTTAATTTTTAAATAAATTTATTTCATATATTTAAGTTATTACAATATATCTCAAACAAACTTAAGATAAGGCTCAACTTCAACACAATTTAGTACTGTGTACAACATGACAACTCTCATATCCTTATCTATCAAATAGAAAAGAGTGCAAGTGCCTACTTGCTCGCCACATCCGTTGAATAATAATATATTACTGGTAGATTGACTTATATGTGGATTACCAAAATTTTGAAGTATATTCCTTAGTGATTGTAACTCTTGGTCGAAGTAGTACGAACAAAATTGATTAGTCTTATACATCATGTATGCTTTATAAATTAATCTTTTAGGATGTGCTTTATTCTTTACAGTCTTCTTAATTTTATTTAAATGCCTGAATGATGTATGATTATGAATTAAAACTTACTAATAATATTATATATGCTATATTTGCAAAAAAAAAAATCTCTTAAAAGAATACATCTATCGATATTGAACAGGTCCGTCAACTCTAATCTAATATGGTAAATGCACGGGGAGATGCTCTATGGAGTCAAAAAATCATAGAGGAAATATTTTCTCAAACATGCATGTATAGAATGAAAGAAATATTATACTCCATACACACCAAGGTAATTTCATTCAATCTTAATGAGTACAAATCCTTGAAGAAGATACTTAGTTCGATCAAGAGATTTAAAATAAGCTACACAAAATATATAGAATCTACAAGGGTTACATTAGTTGGCATAATCTTTCGAGTTGAGATGCCTTATGTATAAAGTTTGCTGTCCTAAATGGAGGGGTAATAACTAAGTATGAGTGCCATTAGTACGAAGCGATGCCTAGTATAAGGTTCATCTACTAACTTTTCTCCTTTAGCCTAACAATTTTACAATCTTTCAACTTAAGGCTTGTTGACATGACATAAATGTTTGGGTATACATTAGTTAAGTGCCCGGGTAGGCATAATATAATAATGAAAAAAATATTAAGGTGTTAGTAGGCAAGAAAATGGCACATAATGTTTGAAAAAAAAAAGTATTATGTTTAGCATGAGAGTTAGTGACATGAAGCCAACTGGTTAGATGAGTCGACAAGTGAATTAGATCATCTAGACAATGTGTTTGATATGGTTGTGTGATAATAACTAGAAGCTAATCTAAGAAATCCAATAAGAGAGGAATTACATTAAAAATGAATTGATGCTGTAAACATAGGTAATTTCATTGATAAAAGTTGGTGGAGATTGGTTATAGAGTCCCTGGGTTGGTCGACAAGAAGCCATGGAGATGCCACTCAAAGGGGTGGGAGGTAAACAAATAGCATGTGGAGATAACAATTTCATTTTAGATTAAAGGACTTGAGACATAGGGGTGTCAATTTTGGGTCACGGGTTGGGTTTGAGTCGAACCCGGAACTGACCCGGGTTCAAACGGGTCGACCCTAACCTGACCCGAGTAGGTAAACGGGTTGACCCGACCAGACACAGCGGGTTGCCGGGTTGACTTGACCCGACAGGAACAGATGCGTGGGGCGGTGCGCGGACACTAGTGAGCGGCGGGCGCTGCAGCGCGGGTCGCATGAGCCAGCACGGTCGCGGGCAGCCCAGGGGCGCGCGGGCAGCAACCGGACAGTCGTCATTTTAAACGGGTTTCCGGGTTGACCCGGCAACCCGTCGGGTCAAACCGAACCGACCCGTTTTTCAAACGGGTCGAATCTGCGAACCTGAACCCGTTCGGGTCGGATTTTCATGTCGTGTCAAATATTGACACCCCTATTGAGACATATTAGTCTTTCTTTTATCCTAGATAATTAGAAGCCATGTATAAGCTCTTGATTTAGTGTGAAAACATTTGCCTTACAACTAAATATTTTAATATTAATTTTTTATCGGCATCTGTTACATCAAAATTTGAGTATAAATTTAGCAATCATTATTGATCGTCCTAGGACGAAGTAGAAATACAACAAAAAAAATGTAATAATTGAGTTCATTTTTTTCTCATAAATATGGTGAATATATATAAGTGATTAATTTAGAGCTACTAAAATTTGTAAAAGATAGCTTAGTGGTGGCAAAATTTGTTTGCAATTGGATGTTAATGATCATTAATGTGATCGAATTTATTATTTAGAAACTTATATATTTAGGTTGCACACCTATATTGTTATACACTGAAGACTTTTATTGTAATATTAAAATTAAAATCGTTTGCCATTTTTTATTGTACCAATAATTATTAAATACTTATTATACACATATTTATATTTCTAAAAAAAAAATCATTTTTTGAATTTTTGTTATTAAATAGAGGGATTTAAATACATAATAGATCATGAGAGACCATGCGATGGTAGGGGTTACCAAAATTAAAAAAATGATTTCCTGAATAAATATGAATTGGATCGTTATATTCATTTATAAAAGCAAAAAAAAATCTGGATTTGAAAAATTAAATTGGAACTTTTTTAATTTAATTTTCTTTGTAAATAAATATTCTTAAAATAAGAAAAAAAAAACTTCTGAAATATTGATTGAAATTGTAAATCTTCTTCTGATCGACAAATGTCGATTGAGACTGTAAGCCTTCTTCTTCTAATCGCCTTATCAAATATATTTTATTGAGAGGACAGCTTCAGTCAATTATTGATGAACACTCTTTTTTTTTAATGTAATTGTCAATTTGTGTTCTCAACATAATATATCCTTAAAAAAAAAGTTTTATGTAAAACTTGATTCATTATTTTATAAGAAAAGTTTACATCTTTTTAAATTGTACACTTTTTTCATAAGCATATTTTTGTAATTCAAGAAGTAACTTTTTACATTACAGGTCATCATCTCTATTTTTTAAAGATACATCATCATCTTTACCTTTTAATATTAAAACATATTTATCATGACACAATCATTTCAAGAAGTTGTATACAATATTAAAAAAATATTCTTATAACATAAATGTGTTATTAATGTAATCATAATTTAACATTTATATCATGTTAAAATTTCAATAATATTGTACAATTAATATATAAGGTGATAAAGAAAGGATTTATTAAGTTATAATTCAAGCTCCAATAAAGTTGATCATTAATTTAACTCTTAAACTAATAAATCAAATTAATAATTTCAATATTATTCCACTATAAATATAAAATTACCCTCTTGAATTTATAACATAAATTACTCAATTTAAAAAATTGAATTGTCTATTGATTTAATCATTGCATATAAAGTAATCATCCATAAAAAATTCATAATTAGAGCTAGGTAATTCTGTCACCTCATTAATTTGATCCTTGAATTCTAATTACTTCTTTAATGAACAATAAATCTTGTGACCTTACCACAAAAATTGAACGCTCAATTTTTCAAGTTTTGAATTCATTATTCAAGCAAACTAAATTTTTAACTTTCAAAATTAAAATGAATTGAAATATTAGTTAATTAACACTCAATTTTTCAAAATTTTCAAGTTTTGAACGCTCCAATAAGTATTCACAACTATTTATTTCATTGAGTTTCTAATATACAAGGAATGAGTTTATATCTTTCAAATTATTTACCAGTAAACAAAGAAATCAAATATCATAAATAGGAATTTATTAATAATTCATATTTATATATAACTATCTTGATGATTAATTTTAAAATCTCTCTAGTTAAAAAAAAATAGCAAATTTAAAATTTATCTGATTCAGCTATATATATATATATATATAGAATTTTAAAATCTCTAAATAAAACATAATTATTTAAGCATGTTAAATTTGTATTTAAATATTTATTTCAAAAGAAAATATATTACAATAAAATATCCATACATCACACTCCTCTAAGAAAGTGTCGTTTAAACACTCTTCCTCCAATGTTGAGAAATTTCTATATGTGAGCTCATATACATATACATATACATATAAATAAAATTTTATACATTAAAAGCTATCTAAAAATTAAGTCAATTAAATTCGTGATTTATTTAAGCATTAAATTAATATTTGGCTTATGTATCATCTCAATTAAAATTATATGGAATTAATTTGTGTAGAGGTAAAGTATTTATTTTATTTTAATGATAGGCTGAAATAAAATATTTACAATTAAAGTATAAAATGGTCGTAGTCCCCAGTTTAAGCAGTTAAATTCTCATTTGTCTCCTTTCCTATCTTGAGTGAAAAAAAAGTCTCTCACTCTTTTGAAGAACATCGCTCTAAACATGGAAGACCAAAAACCTCAATTATGCATTTCAATAGATTCCTGTACGCTTTCAAAAATTCTTTTAAAAAATTTGGCATGTCTTTCGAAGACGATCGAATTATTTTTCGTCTCCTAATCCTAACATCCAACGCTACCGAGCAATACAATTAAAGTAACTTATCTCAAAAAACTAGAGTCAAACCAGTTAGTTGGGATGGTCGGCAGCAAATTGCAGTGAGGGGCGGGGTGATGAGTTGCCTCTTTTCTTCTTCGTAAGAAGTCCAAAGTCGGTTTAACGAACATAAAGAACAGGAAAAATCCCCATGGCATGGTATTCCAGTCAAAGAAGCCTGCCTATTCTCCTAAATGAAATAGACTGTAAAATAAAAAAATAAGTATATTAATTAACTAATTGAACCTGTACATCTCCTATATCTCTTCGATCGTCAGTAAAGAGATGGGTAACAGTTATTTACACCAAGATATATATAAATATATAACAGTTCTAAAATTTTATCTGATTAAAAAATCTCTTGACGCTATATTTTTCCAATTAAAAAAGTGATTAATTAGACCTTTAGGAAAAACTCATAGCGGGAATGTACTGATTCGCGGAGGCCGCATTCCCTTATCCGGATCTCAATGCTCTCCCCATCCGTCTTTCGCCGCGCGTCGCAGCATTGCCGCCTCGGTGCCTGCCATGTACCAACAATAATCGTTTATAAGCACTTTCGTTGTAAACATGGAAGGTATACATTACGGTACCAACCTTCTGCCAGACTTTTGGATCCATCCTTTGAGCGAAGACCCGCACTCTCTCCACCCTAGCGGCCGCGCGGAAGCCCGGCTCATCGCACTCCTTGTTCTCGTCTCCCCAGCCGAAGCTCTTATATTCCGTCACCGTCCCGTTACTCCCGTCGGCAACTCTGTCAAGGAAAAACCGTAATGGACGCTTGCAGGGCAAGTCTGGCGGCGCTAGCTCCCTCGTGTTGAAACCAAAGGGCCCTTTCCTGAAGCTTCGCCATGTCTTGAAGGTCCGGAACGGCACTTCCAACTGATTGGGCTCTACAATCCATGGATAAAGCTGGACCGTGTACCCCCATGAGACGGACACCGACCAATTGAGGGCGGGCGATGAGCGGCCGGTGAGGTAGCAGATGCTCTGCTGCAGTGTGCGAGCAGGGTCGGTGCGAGCGGCGTTGAAGAGGGTGCGGAGGGCATCTAGTTGGGAGGGGAAGAGCGGCGATATGGGATGAACAAAATCAATGTGGTGGAGGGATACCAGCGGCGCTACCGGGTGCGCCGCTAACATTCCATAAACGTCGCGGCGGAGGTCAACCTGCCATTGTAAATGTCGTGAGTTCAGCGAAATTTCGAGTTCGGTATAGGCTGTACGTATAGCAAAATCATTTTTTTCTGAGTTTTCTAGGGAAGATGTGGGTCTGAATGTTTTATCAAGTACAAGTATTTTTTATTTAAACTAATCCGGGAAATAAACAGCCGCAGTACCATTTCATAAATCTGTGTAGTCTTCATAGGCTATTATAAAATTTTAACTATTTTTTATACTTGCTTAAAATCCAAAAAAAAAAAAATGTTTCTCATATGAATTAAAGCAGCAGATGCAGCAATATAGCTCGGCATGCAAAATAAGTACATTGCAATACACAGCTCATCTTAGTCTGTTGGTTGAGAGCTTAGGCTTCCAACTAAGAGGTATTGAGTTCGAGTCTTTGTGTATGCGTTGTGTGTGTGAATTTGCCTTAAATGAGCTAAATGTCAAAAAAAAAAAACATTGCAAAGAGAATGAAGGCTACAAGTAGACAACATCTGAAAGGAAAAGACTAAAAAGCTAACATCACAAAATAATTTCTCCCAAAAGAGAGAGGCAGCACAGCCCGCACAAAAAACCATTTCAATTTTACTCATAGTCTTACAATTTTTTTAATATATTTATTATTTTGAGAAACTATCATTTTATTCAATTTATATGCAAAAAATCCACATAATATCTTATTTAACTAATTTTTTATTTCCTTCTTTAATTTCAAAATATATAAATATAGAAAATTATTAAAAATTATGGAAAAAGTCATTAAAAATAGTAAATTAACATTTAATCTAAATTTAATAAATTAGTTTTTGAAATATAAAACGAAAATGTTTAAAAACTTAAATAAAGAAATGCCAAATGAGTAAATGTTGAACATTCAGATTTGTACAGGTACTAGTCAAATTTATAATAAAATTTTAAACCAATACCTGATGAAACCCAGGTTCTCTGGTGAGCGGAACCCCCAGTTCGCTGAAGCAGGCATGAACGCGCTGATCGCTTCCGAAGAAATAAGCGTACCTCTCAAGACACCCGTCAATAACACCGTAGAGGGCCGCCGCCGCCGCGTAGCTGATTGCAAACCCGCCGCCTCCAAAAGCCATTCCGTACGAGTGAATCTCGTCCTGCTCCACGCTCTCCGACGGCGCACCAATATAATATATCTGCTCATGGTCATACTTCCCCAGAACAGCAACCAGATTCTCAGGAAAGAAAACGGTGTCGTCATCCCCCATCACGAACCATCGCACCCCTTCCATCCCCAACCCGTACGTGTCCGTCGCAATCCGAGCCATCCGCGCTGCCGCGGAGTGTTCCGCATACCGATCCGTCCCGGCCGCCAGCACCCGCCAAGGCGGGCTTGCCGCCGACCAATTCGTTTCAATTGGCGCCTCGTCAAGCCACACATAGCCCCGCATCTCGCTCGGCCGCCACCAAACCTCGCTGTACCCGCGACGCCGACTCCACGTGCGAGCTGAGCCACCAATCCCGAAGACGATGTGGGAGAGGTTCGTTGGCTGGAGCGAATCGACGGTGGTGATCGTGGCGCTCTGGCATGAAGACAATCGCCAGTTGTATGGAGCGGATAAGAGAAGGAAGTAGGAGATGAGAGAAACGGAGAAGAGAAGGACCGTGCAGAGGGATGTTTTATTGATTCGTCGGAGGATTCCGGTAATAATTTCCGACTTGAGGAAGTAGGGTTTGCAAACCGGAAGCACTTTTCCCGCCATGTTTAATTCAGGTTAAGGCAGGAAAGGAGATTTTGGGTGGGAATTTGAAGGAAGTTGGGATATCTGGTATTTATCGAGAAAAAAAAAACTTGGATATCCTAGAACTAAAAATTCACCGCATGTCTTTTTTATAATAAGTTTTATAAATATTAATTCTATATATATAATATTTCAGTATTTCTCTGTATTTTATTTAAATTTATTTAAAAATATAATATAAATTCTTAAATTGACTCTGATAAAAATTTAATCAGGTACAAATATTTTTCTTCGTGGTGCCTATGAGAATCGTCGTTGTTCCGTGTGGAGTGGAAGACGAATCCCGACTTTTTCCATAGGACGAAGACAATAACGCTGGTGATTGTGTACTCAATATTTCAAATGATGCCACGTGTCTCTTAGAAAATCAATTGGTTTTGACTTTCTTCCAACGTGTAGAAAAGAGAAAAAGGCGTTATAAGAAAAATTTTATGCAATAAATACTGTTGATTTGAAATTGTACTTCGTACAAAAATTTTACAGAAATTGTATTTAAAAATACAATATTTATTGTCATTTAACATATAGTAAATTTGCCGTGATAAGTATTTTTAGATCCAACGATTCGTGGGAAGAGATGCACCTGATAATATTTCATCTGAACCGTCCGATATTTAATATGCAGGGTGGTATGTCAAAGTTACAGTTAGAAATGTATTCCTTAATAAAGAAGAGGTCACTCTCGATTAATTTTATTAATATTCATGTAGTTACACTGGCTTGATCTTCATAATAGGTAAGGCAAGGGAAAATGAATCCTTGTATCTCTTCAAGATTTAATATAAGGTGTACTATGTTAATTTTAATTTATAGTTAGAAATGCATCCTCCTAACTAAGAAGACTTATTTTAATGAATATTGTTGAGTGTTAGAGAATTTGTGAGAGTATGATGAGAAAGTTTTATGCTTTTACTTTGTATTCAAATTTTATAGACTAACATATTAATGAATAGATTATGAGATTAATGGGTAGAGATAGTAGAGTCGAGAAAGTTTTTACATGAAAACTTCATATAAAAAAATAAAATAAAAAAAAAACCATGAGGAATCCAATGAATAGACTTAGGAGCTCTTTGTACAGTTGAGCTTGTAGACTGTCCTCGTACGATTTTCTAGTTAAAGTCGAGCTTTGAAGCGCCTTCGATCTATGGGAAATTGCCTGGGGATTATTTTGACTCAAGCTCGCCGGAATCCAATTACCGGTTGGATTTGAATGAAGGTATTTGGCTTGGGAAGATTGGAGGATGTTGGAAGAGCTCTCCTACCAAAGCTCTCGGGCAAGGATGGCTTAGAGAGAGAGAGAGAGAGAGAATTAAAAAAAAAAAAAAAGATCCGGTCCTTTGGCTCAACCATAATTTCCCTATTTAAAGCCCTAGACCTATCATGGACGGTCTAGATCGAATATAGGGCTAAATAGAAGAGAATTAGATGGGTTTAGCCGTGATTTGAATGAATGGAGCACTTTAAAAGGTTTTAAATGCATTGAATGGGTTTTAAATTGAACTAAACGGGTCAATTTGACCTAATAAGACTTGGGTTGACCAATTCAAAGCTTGACTTAATCAACTTGGTTAATTTAGATCAAGGATGGTGAGGGATTGAGCCAAAGATTGGGTTTGAATTCAAATTGAGCTCCCTTAGGCTAAATGGGTCAACCTGGGTTGACCCAAGGCAGGGGTCCGAGCCCAATGGGTTGGGTCTGACTCACTGAGTCCGAAAGAGGTTAGAAATTGAGCTAAGGGAGTATGGATTAATTTGAAATCAAAAGGGAGAATGTATGGGTCAATTTGGGTCAACCCGAGTTGACCTGGTCAACCAGGTTGACCCAAGGCGTGGGTCTGAGCTCAAGAGACTTGGTTTGACCCATGAACCCAAAGAAGGTGTCTTGGGACATGGCTTGGTCAATTTGATCAGGTCAGCCTTTTGACCCAATTCTAGGTGAAAATTAAAGAGAGGGTCAACATTGGGGAAGAATTCTTCCAAAGCAATAAGAGAAGTAAGAGACTTCAGCGAGACGGTGAGGAAGGATGCATGAGTGAAAAATAGAAAATAAATGGGTGAAAGAACTTGAAACTTGCCGATTGAATAGAGACTCGACTCGTTTACAATACTTAAAAGGCATGCAAGAATATGCTAGCTGCTTACGGTTATACGGTTTTACATCCTTAGTTTTATTTTTTTTATTTTATTTTGACTGTTCGATTTGCAATCCACGACCACATCATTTGATCCGAGCGATTCTATTATAATCGATAAGTTCACCGGTTATACGATTGAACAAGTGATCCGTCCGATTATTCACCGATTTGATGTTAAGATGCATGGATCTCAATAGAAACCAGACTAGCTATCCCACTTGTTTCTGGTTGAACCGGCCGATCCTTCATGAACCTTGTAATGGTTATACAGCTAGCAAGAATAAAAGCTTACAAAAAATATAGTTTTCCTTTCTCTTGTATAGATTTACTTATCAATGCCACATTTGGACATCAAATATTGAATTTGGATTGTTACTATGATTATAATCAAATTAAAATGAAGTTATAGATGTGGAGGAAACTATTATTCATAAAATATAATGAAGGATTATATTATTACAAAATCATACTTTTAGGATTAAAGAATGTCAGAGCTGTAGTGACATCTTCTATAATAATGGGGCTACTAATCATAACATGATTTGAACCTTAAAAGAATGTACGTGTTTGAGACTTGCACTTTTTTTTTTAGTATGCGGTGATTTGTAATCAGTAATCATTGGCTCAGTAAACATAATTGTCATCCCAGTAAAGGATAACACAAAATCATATTATTTAAAGAAAACCCTGTTAGCCCACCATCATGTACAGGTATGTTAGTTTCTAGCCAACATAAGTAAAATCAGCCTTTACTTATTCTTATTCATGCTACTATCACATTATTTTAATATTATTAGCAACTGACAAATACTCAATCGCATGCTTATATTCATTCACAATATTTGTATAATCAATATGCTCATATAAAAATCTCAAAGTCTCTATTCTATGTAAATCATACAAAACACAATAACTTTTTATTTTACACAATAAAATTATGAAATGATCCAGTCAAAATGTTCAAATTAACCAATATTATAATATATTGGTCCCGAGGCTAACAAAGAGAGAGGTGAATTGGATAACGTTAAAATCAAAGATAAAACTCAAATAAAAATCACCACAGAAAACTAATGCGGAAGAAAATAAATGTGGAAGTAATAATAAGAAAAGAACACACTGGATTTATAGTGGTTCGGTCAAACCTTGACCTACGTCCACTCCTTGGAGGCACCCTCCAAGTGTGGACCTCCGAAGGAGCACCGCTCGCGGGGGTTCGAATGCAGAGGGTACGACCGTACTATCCCGTAGGACAAAACGATCGTAGGCCTCTACGCTCGACACGAACGGGTCGATGAGAGGGCAGATTGGATCGCGCATACGACTAACCATTGGGGATAGATGCTGTCGCCAGCACACCCCGATGGGTAGCAATATACACAACCTAGTCACGGGTTTCCCCCACGTCCAGGCAATCGTCCTGGCCGATCCTATGATCGTCCCGAACGATGTGATCGTATCAATCAGCCATTAATGCTTTCCAAAGATACCAGATCAATTTAGGCATAATTGAGTTAAATCGTCCTTGACGATGTGTATATCGTCCTGGCCGATTTCCTAAAATAATGAATACCTAATCTGATCATGGCGGCTGATTCTTTATGTATTGAGCCTATCGTCCTGGCCGATACAAAATCATCCAGGACGATGTGTTTTGCATAATGACTACTGCTTTAATGAGGATGCCCTAATTAGGGTTTCTGTTTTTAGACAGATCGTCCAGGACGATATAAATATCGTCTCAGACGATGTTATCAAAAACAGAAATTTTTAGGAAGCAACAGAAAATCTTCCAAGTTACAAAACATTAGGAGCCACACCAAATACAATAGACTCAAGAAAGGAAAAAATGTACAAACAGACTCAGACTTAGTCTACCCAATCTTGAGCTGATTCCAAATTGCAATCCGATTGTGTGAACCTGAAATGTTAGTACATAAAGTAGTCGTAGAGAAATAAGAATATTTGCTATCATCAAAATCATAAACCATTGATCCGCAACAGCATATATAAACAATCCTTTCCAAATCGTAGGTTCGTCTTGCAGAGATGTTTAATTTGACTGTAAGTTTGCTGAGATCAGAGTTTGGATTGTTCCTAATTTAATGTTGAAAGTTTCCAACTAAAAAATACATCAAGATTCACGCCCGATCAAGGTGAATTTTGGTTCCGCCACTGCCTATCCCCAATCAAGTCTAAAGAATGTAGAGGTTATTAAGCACAACTGAGATCAAAACAAATAGAAGATATGAAAAATTTGATCCCTTTATCCAGTCATAACAAGCTAGTCAATTATAATACATAAAAAATATCATGGGAGAATAAGAAAGAAAATAGATTAGCTAGTAGTAATCAAGATTGATATAAGTCGAAGAATCAAGAAAATAATATGTAAATGCACTTATTAGACAAAAGAGGTGCCAAAATTCAACCAACCTATTAGTGATGATGAATCATTTAAGGGATATATTTTAGCAGCAACATAATAATAATTTCATTTTGTTTTGTAGAGAGAATTAAATTAGTTGTTTCAAAATTATGATATGTTTAGGAGAAATTTTTAGCAAATTAGAGTCTCCACATGCTTGAGGGGTATGTGGAATCACTGGAGGTCATCTAATTTCATCAGGAGGCGAATCAGGAGGCAGCACGATATTTTTTTGATATGTATCAGTGCTGTGTACCGGGTGATATGACGAATCCTGATTCACCTCTGCACGGTCCGATGACCGCACATAATAATTTCTCTCCTAGCATACCCTTATTTTTAGTAGTTTTGAACATTGAAAAAACAGTTCTTTCATGCAGTGAAATTAGCTTTTTAAATTGAAATCTAAGTATTGGCAACAATCACATGCAATGATATGAATTTTTTTAAATTGAACCTATATTTTAGAAATTTCGAAAATAGGTATTGTGGAGAGAAAATTTGAAATAAAAGAAAGTCGTGATGGGAAACATCTGTAAATGCATTAATAATTCAAATTATTTATTTTGAACCTACCAGATTTCCCAAGCTATTTTAACTAATTTTCTCTCTTAAATGGTTTTAAAAATAATTATTTTAATTATAAAATTTGGAAATTAACTTAAATAATTCTAAAAAGTTAGGGTAAGTCAACAGAATGCTAATGACCTATAGAACGAAGCTCCCAAATTTGGATTTTCTTCCTATATTTAATATATTAAATAAAGAATATTTTAATTACTAAAAATATAAAATCAACCCCATAAATTATAGAAAAAATTTAGGGGCGTTTAATAGCATGCATGCCTATGACTTATCAAAATTGAATGACATCATAAGCAATCAATGAGCATTGAACTTGATTTATTAGTAGCAATTTTCATAATGAAAAATACCTAGCATGCAAACCAATCAAAATTAATTAATCCAACTTTTTTGTATGCTCATATCCAAAAAGTTTCATAATTTGAGGAAATATTTAGGTATTTTAACTAATAATTAAAGTAGATGGCTAATTAATTTTTTAAAATTAAAATATGCAAGATAATTACATTAAACCATTTTTTCTTGATTCTACGTGCATACTTCCCTCTAGGGTTAAAATTTCATCAAATTTGATTCACAAATGAGCTTTGAGCAAAAATCTAAATAAAATCCCTACAAATATGTTAAGATTTATTTAAAGCCATCGGATTGTGCCTCACAATCAAATGGATAGTCACAATTATATCCCTAACCACATGCCATGTTGAAATTATATATAATTTGTTAGCATGTTGGTTCAACCTAAAGGATTCAAATCATCATTCTTTCCTCCATAATAAACCAATGAGACGATCTCAATCGCCACAACTTCAAGGAGAATAGGGCTATCCAAGTGTGATATCCATATAATAACTAGTACACTAACATGACCTAAGGTCACACCACTTAGGGCCAAGCTAGGGTTTAAGATTTATACCTATATTGACCTCGATTTTGTCTAGACCTGAGCCCAATGGCTCGAGTTGACCAGGCCAACTGTTGACTTGGTCAACCCAAGTCTTAATGGGTCGAAATCGACCCATTAAGCCCATTAGAGGACCAAATCAATTTCAATCAAATCTAAATCTATTCATGGCTTGATCCCACTTGCC
>NW_021319178.1:24242727-24251643 GCF_001605985.2 Dendrobium catenatum
AAGGACCATAGTCGACGTACTACGGAGATCAGAGGGACTATAACTGGCGAGTGATGGAGGTTTGAGGGATCATAGTTGATGGGCGAAGATGGTAAGAGGGACCACAGTCTGCCGTCGAAGGATGTTGGAGGGACCATAGTTGACAGATGACGGATATTGAATCAAATGCATAATTTCATCAAAATTCTTCAAATTCAAAACCTTAGCCATAATAGCTTTCTTGATTAAGTGTATAGTAGTAGCAAGGCTCATAATCGATTGGCCAAAGCCCCTGGCGTTCTCTCGCTCTAAATGTAATTGATGCAATATCAAGTAAATAAATTGTAAAACATTCTAACAGTCGGTGACATATGGGGGAGGTCGAAAATATATTGGAATAATTTAAGGGCGTTAGTTCACAAAAAAAAAAAAAAATGTAGCCCAGAAAAAAACATGGGTGATAATGTAAAATGAAAAGTCACATTCAAAAAGTAAATGAACAACATTTTCATTAGAATTGTTGCAAATATTACATACAACTTGAGCATGAATACCCCTTTTGATTAGCTTATAAGCAGTCTTCAACCCACCAAGAATTTCCAACAAAGCAAAGCAATAATATCTAATAGTGTAATGTTTATGCCAAATGTATTGGTGCAAAGAGACAAATGGGTAGTCCCCATAGAAATCCCATAGAATTCTTAGAAAGAGGGAGAGGCCAAGTTTTTCCGAAAGAGTTTCTTGCCATCAACATTCATGGGGCAACTATGGATAATTTCATATCTAATAGCCAAAGGAAGAGAATTTAGCAATCAATAAAGGTTTTGTGTGTAACAACTTTCGTAGTTCTGTGCTTTTAGTTCGTAATCATAATTTTTATCAGAATAAAATTAAGTGGAAATAAAGAACATCATTATTTAACATGGAAAAACCTGAAACCTGAAACCATGCAAAAAATATGAAGACACGACACACCAAGAAATTTAGAAGAAAAAGCACATAATTCACTTCTCTTATTCTATTCTTAATCATCTCCACCCTTATTGCACCGTTCTAATATCAGAACATATAAGGAGTAACATGCAAACCGCCAAGGGATGTAACTCTTAATTAAAAATGAGAAGGAAAATTGTTAGCTCGTCTTGCATCACTAGTTTGGAGCACCGCAACAATCAATTCTTTGTTTCCAATTTTCCTGACAGCACTAAGGTTTACAGCACCGCAGCGTCGAGGTTTGTACGTAGTGCCACAGAGCGAAGGTTTGTAGCACTACAACCTAGCCTTCGCTCTCTATCTTTCTCCAAGCAAACTATACTACGTCGGGGCACTTACTTAGGTACACACCACTGCAGCTCTTTATGATTGTACTAAAAAAAAGTTTTGGGTGCAAAGCATCTAAACCCAAGCAGGAGAACCCCTAACGAGCTGAATAGACTAAATTGATGTTTGAGGTAATATGACAACCCGATTGATCAACACAGTCATATTTCACATATAACTTAACATAATATATTTAGGGTCATTTGGTTGCCAATATTGATTCATTCATTTTGAAATGGGAAAAAAAATGGTTTACATTCTGGAATTCCGACATATTGTGTGAAACTCTTTCTACAGTGGGACCCATCTCAACTATATATGTATTTTAAATACTTAAAACTTTAACTTTAATCATTTCTCAACTCTTACCGATTTTTTGTGGCTGGTAGCTATGTATCCACCCTGTAGATAATGAACTCCAGATTTGTATATTTATATTATTTTATGATGAAAGCTGGTCATAAGCTAAAACAATTAAAAATAAATAAAAAATCAAATGTAAAACATGTCATTTCATAATTGGGATGGACAGACTCTTACCAATTACATCACAATTTGTTCTTCCAGGCAAGCTGGTTTCCTCGATGAATTTAAAACATTTTTTTCTTTAAGGGGTCTCCTTCAGATTTGAGGGCCGCCCTCATTTCACTCTTTTTTAACGCACATATTGGCATTGTAAATCGAAGATTGAATAGTCATTTTAGATAGAAGAGAGATTTGTTCATAATGCTTAGATAAATTGTCACTTTTGATATGATATTTTTATATATAATTTAGTGGAACAGATCATATAAAAAGTTAAAACAATCATTTTGAACTAAGGAAAATATATATTGTTGCATACTGATAAATTTGCAGCGGTAGTATGAGAGAGTTTTTTTATCTTAGTGACGCACAAATATCTAGCATACAAACAGATAGTTGAGAAAGCAAGGAAACAACAGAAAAAAAAAAAATCGTTGAAAACCACAAAAAGAGAAAAAAACATGGGGTATTGCCCATGTGAGAAGATTCTACTATAATTGAATAAGTTATAAAGGTTGACACGTCCCTTAACTTGAAATCAATAAAATTACAATAGTTCGGAGACCCGATAGAACTTCGGGTCACGGGTCGGGTTCGGGTCGAACCCGAACTGACCCGGGTGCAAAACGGGTCAACCCTAACCCGACCTGGGTAGAGAAACGGGTCGAAAATCCGAACTCGGACCCGACCTCAACCCGAACCCGACCCGTTTTGAAATCAGGTCGGGTCCAATCCGGATTTTTCGGGTCGGGTCCGGGTCGGGTTTTCGTGTCGTGTCAAATATTGACACCCCTACCGTACGTAGTCGGACAACCGAGGTCAAAAGTCAGGTAGCAGGGCTGGGAGAAGGTCTAACAAAGGTTTAATTACTTCCAGATGAAGGATCAACGACTGTTTGGTTGCGAGCAGGCGGAGGTTGACCGACACTGGTTAGTCGAAGAAAGTTTGGTTGAGGTGGAGCTCTAGAAGCCTCAGAGCTCCCTCCAATCTCTAGCTAAAGGTTCCATTTATCTTTGGCACCTCACAACCTTCTGACCTGTATCATCCAACTACGATCCTGCCAATCAGTCAAATATGACAACTTTCTCTTGAGAACAACAACCATATCATTGGATTTTTTCAACTCCTATCATGTAATTTGCTCTATATAGTATATATTTGCTACATTGAGCCAAGGCTTTCCTCGAGGAAGGACATCATTTGTAATTGACTATAAACCGTGGTTTTGCTCCTTTCTAGGATTTTTCATATAAAAAGCTTGGTGCCTCTTTTATAACTCTTGCACCCCTCTTTTGTTATGTGCTGGAACTTCCTATAAAGCTAAGAAGTTAAACCCTATATCTCTCCCACCGCCATGAATATATATATCAAAATAAATTTAATAAATTTAAAAATATTCTAATTAATATTGGTTAAGACAATCCTTCAAATTTTTTACAAATTTTTTATAGTTTCATGGAAAGAAATCAAAGTAAAATCTAAAAATTCTATTTGATTTTTTTTACACCTAATCTAAAGGAATTAAACTCCAAATCTATGATTTTATTGAATAGAAGGAGCTAATGCTTACTGGTTGTTTTTCACCAACTCAGCTAATATAATATCCTTCAGCCGTCCGTCACGCGGAAGGCTCGCAGTACCCAAATCCGTATAAATGCAAATGGCAAAAACAATCATGCATGGAGTCAAGCTCATCAACAAAAGAATACTATATTATTTACAGCTGCAACATTATATTGCTAGAAGCCTAGAACCGGCTAACTACACGTGCACCAACTTAATTTCTTTTGACAGTCTCTCTCTGCTTCTTCCCCATGCAATAACAGCTGGTCGGCCTCCATCACATAGCTAGCTATGGATTCAGAGACAGCTTTCAGTGTCAAAGACGACTGGCCGGCTTTTTCGACTACCTCTCAGGGCCGATCCTACGACTGCAACTTCTGTAAAAGAGGCTTTTCTAACGCTCAAGCCCTCGGCGGCCACATGAACATCCATAGAAAAGACAGAACTTTGAAGCCAAAGAAGCCCAACGCAAGAGGTAGCCAAGCACCCATCTCTGTCTTTTCTTCTTCTTCTTACTTTCCTCCCTCCAGCAAAAGATTGCTCTATTCCTGGATTGGCCTTGCTGAAGATGGTGGCTCACAGAAGCCCTTGCCGCTGTTCATGGAGATGCCTGTTAGCGCCGCGGTAGAAAATGATGGTCGTGGGAGAATAATAGCTCATGAATTGGATCTTGAGCTTCGCCTTGGGCTATAGGCAGGTCTCAAGTCCTTATGTTTGTAAGTTGGAAGCTTACGTGCATGTTATGTAGATACAAGGGCTGATTATAGGTAAAGCTAGCCGTTTCTGTTAATTTTAATAAAGAGTTCGGTGTATAGTTTGAGGAAAACTCCAAGTAAATGCTTCATAAATATTATATTTTGTTTCCATGGTTGTGATGATTAAGCTTGATTAGCCTAATTCTATCGTTCTCTCAGCACAATAATTTCTAGTTAAGATCATCTGTTTCTCGCGGACAGAACAAGAAAAGCAGTATTGAAATGTTTTGAATCGACAAGTTCAACATATTTGAATTGTTCAAACGTTTTGTTCGATTGTTTTACATAGCGAGAAGAAATTTTTCTGGATAAACAGGAAGATATTTATTTCAGGGAATTAGAGTTCTTTTTAATTTTATTTTGCAAGTGATAAATCAAGTCAATATTGTTCTACAAGTTAAACAATATATAGTTTATTGCTAAATAAAACAAAAATGTCTTAAACGTTGTGAAGGCTGTCTTCTATCCTTATTATTATTTTAAATGTTGATTATGATGTACTCTCAGCAAATCTTTCTCGCCAATCTATTTGGACGCAAGTCTTTAAAGTTTTAAATTTGTTATTGCATAGATTCTATACCTGTACTCAATTTGTGTTATGTGCTGGAATGAGTTTTATTTTACTTTGTATTATTATTATGAAAAAATAAATTATTTGAATATCTAGATGTAAAATGCATTAGAGTAGGCTTCAAAGCCTCTAGATTTTTGTTCAAATTAGTGTTGCATAAGACATTCTAATATGTACTAATCTCACTATAAATCCAAGGGATTTGAAGTTCATTCTGATATATTATGTATCAAATTATTATTATTATTATTATTATTATTGATACGTCATGCAAAAATTATCTTGATCGGACACAAATCTCGAGGCAAAAGGCTAGTTGGAAACTTCAAAATTTAATTTCGGGAGCATCCAAACTCCGATTTCAGCAAGCTTACAGTCAAACTGAGCGTCTCGGAAATACGAACCCGACGACACCAAGTTCAACCCAATCCGAGCCCAAATGAGTCCAAATCAAGGGCTCAAAGTGCTGTTAGAAGGTTCAAAAAGCAATTTGAGTTACCAAACGGTCTCCAATTTTGACGAGCTTATACTCGAATCGAACGGATCGACGAGATGAATCCAACGAGCCCAAGATTGTTGAAATCCGACATCAATAAGGCCTTCAAATGTCCAACGAACGGTGCACGATCTAAGGGTTCACTATCGGCCGTCCATTCGAACCACTCCTTATTCGCCCTTGATCTCACTCCTATTTACGGGTCATGCCACTCCAGAAAATCTATAAATAGAGCCCTCATTCTTCACAAGAGGGGATCTAAGCAAGAGAGAGAAGAAGAGAAGAGAAGGAAGGAGCTCCTCCTCGACAGCCGTCGGACCACCGCAGAACCTCGCCAGACCACCGCAGGAACCTCGCCGGACCACCGCAGGAACCTTGACGGATCACCGCAGAACCTCGCCGAACCACCACCTTAAGGCCCGACGTTCAGCCCCTACGTCCTACTGAAGACCCGACGTCCAGCCAAAGACCCGACGTCTTGTTCAAGGCCCGACACTCAGTCCCTACGTTCTGCCGAAGACCCGACGTCCTACTCAGGGCCCGACGTTCAGTCCCTACGTTCTGCCGAATACCCGACGTCTTACTTAAGTAATTGATTGTAATCTGATCACCCTTGGAGGTGATTCAGTCCTTTGTAACCAACTCAAAGTCTAGTGGAATCATTTTCAACTGGGCTAGGCCTCGTGGTTTTTCCCTTTTAAGGGTTTTCCACGTAAAAAATCTTGTGTTCTCTGTGTGTGAGCTAGTTATACGTACAACGCTAAGACACGGAATTAAATCTCTATCGCCGCGTATTTTGTAGCCCGCAACAATTATTATTATTATCATCGTTGTTATTGTTGTTGCAATTAGTGTTGTCATTTCTTGCTAGAATTATAGCGACCCTAGAGATACTTCATTATTTTAGTATTATACAAAAATATTGTAAACATAGTGACAAAAAAAATTATGGTTAACTCATAGAATACATGCAATTTTTTACATGAAAAATCCAAGAAGCATAAATCTCCATTCAAGTGTCCAAATGGATTTAGCATAGTCTCTTGAGCCTTATGATTTTCTTAATATTATATCAGTAGCCCCTAGTGAACTAAACATGCCATAGGGCACCCTAAACTTAGCTTTGAACCAAATTTAGCTGCAGGCTTGGTGATCAACCATACTAATATTGGTCCACTTGACTAATTACAATTCTTAGCTTTAGCATAGGATCGTCTCAAGCTAAGCTATAGTTAATCCCAAGCCTCCCTAACCTTGTTAAGTTCCTTTGTAATCCAATTGAACTCATTTCCAAATCGAGTTAAATCCAATCTCATGCATATCAGGTTAGAGCCATGGCTAAGGCCTTTAAGCCCCAAATTAGCCCATTGTATAGTCTAATTGATAAAATTAAGAGTACTTAACCCCTAATTACCTTAGCTAGCTCATTAACTTTTTCACCTATGCTAAGCTAGTTGGTCTACCACTTGAGACCTAGAACAAATTGGATTAAGCCCAAATCAACCGTAGGGAAATTAAGTAAAAGTTTTATTCCTTATTAAGACATTAATTAACCCCACACATGGGTATATTGACCATACTCTTAGTTCATAAGAACCTTATATCCTTAGGTAGGGGCACTTGGTTTGCATGGCATTAACCATGAACCATGAGACCTAAGGCTAATGTCATCTAAACCTAAGTTAAGTGGTGACTCCCGCTACGTAGCACTTTGTCCCATATAGGGTTTAAGAGGCGACTCCCATCGCATAACATTTTATCTTATATGATAGTTAATTAATTAATTCCTATCTTTCGGCTGGTGTATTGCTATGATTTTATTTGTAATAATTCAAATTCTTAATTATCGAGATAGTAACCACTTTGACGTAACGACCTCATGATTGTCCTACTGGTATAACTTCCAAGGAAGTCACAAATCCTTGGTATTCTCTTGGGTGAATATGTTTAATTGTTGAGTTTCTTAAATAATCTTCCAACCATTACAAAAAAAATGCTCATCAATGTTTAGGAATTTAGCTTCTTTTTACTTATGGGTTTCACATTATATCCATAAGTTTCCCTAGAGGTCTCTCTTATGCACTTAAACCCACTTGACCCATTGGATCAATCAAAATGGTTCAAGTAATTTAACTTAACTTAATATGATTTAATATCATAGATTTAATTTTAATTCAAAGCCCAATTAGTTGACTCAATTGATTCAATTTAATGTCCAAGACTTAATATTAGTCCAAACTAGCAAGGTAAGTCATTAATCAAGGCATTGACCTAAGGTTAAGAGGTAATTAATGGGTGATTAACTTTAAGAAATAAGATGAAGTCATTCCAAAACCTTTAGACTCTAAGGATGACCTCCATAATTCATGTTTTTCTTCAACTCTCTCTCTCTCTAATCTTATCAACAAGAAGAATATCATCAATAAAAGGTATATACTAGGATAATCCTCTTGTAAATGTCCAGTAACAACATCTATGACTAAAAGAAAAAAAAATGAACTTAGGGTTGTCTGGAATAGGATTTACAGAGGGATTTAAGTCAGATTTATGCTAAATCCAGCCAAACGATCTTTGTGCGCGTGTTAAATCCTTGTGATGGTAAATCACAGATTTAAGGATTTATGTCTAAAATCTTGGATTTACTAAATCCCTCGGTTCGGCGGATTTATGGGATTTGGCCGAATAAGCAAATGAAAGGGAGAAAGTTACGTACCTTCACAACTAGCGAGCTCTCGTTATTGCTTCCGATTAAAATGTCCTAACTTCCGATCTGACAGTAAGGAAAAGTAATCGAAGGAGCAAAGTTGAACAACCACGAAGGAGCCGAAGAAGGAACATGTGCAATCTCTACAGCTCTTGCTAAATGATGAACCCAAACATCAACGATGAAAAGATAAAATGAATGCAAACCCTAGAGAGGGGAAGATAGGAGAAGGCGAGGGTTTGGTCGGACGTGAGCGATGAAACGATAAGTCAGATGGCGAATGGGTTGTAATAAGGACTATACTGGCGTATTTTTCGATGGATTACCCGTTGATTATTTTACCGGTGGATAATACGTCAGTATTAGTTCGTCGAGTTTAAGTAAGCTGGTGAAATATTCATCGGTAATTACCATCAAATAATGCACCAAAATCCTTTAAAATACTAGCGAATAGACATCAAAATATGCTCCGATTTTACAATGGCGAAAATTGCGCTGAAAATTTCGACGTTAATTTATCGGCGTATATGTCGTCGGTATGGCTGCCGGTATTACCAACGTAAAACTTTCCACAGAAACGTTCAATGATATTAACATATTTTCCTGTAGTATACTACCGTTAGGAAGATAATCACTTTCTAAAGTAATCCAGGTTGTCTACATGCTAAAACTTAAGAACTATAGAAATTAATTGTAGGCCAAACGGTAATTAAGCTTAACACTTAGAATGATTCCATATTTATTCTGCATGACCTTTTTAAGCTCAAGTGAGTTTCCTAAATCCTCTAATAGTAGCTCAAGTGATCCAGTTACCTTCAACCACTAAGACGTTCAAAAATATTTTTGAGCTTTAGTCTTTAGGCGCCCAAGCCAAACTACCTTGAGGCTATTTCAAATAAGGTTTATTAGCAAATAACCTTATAAAGGCAGCGAATTTTTATCTAACTTATGGGCTGTATAGGTTGTAGACCTCCGAAGGAGCACCGCTCGTGGGGTACGAACG